>NC_057801.1:217740034-217829333 GCF_018294505.1 Triticum aestivum | reverse complement strand
GCGTCCCTATCCGGCGACTGCCGTGAAGCCCCCCCGCTCGCGTCCAGCCTTGTGCCCGCAGGGCACTCGCCGGCCCGGCCCCGCCGCTCGCCGTAGCTGGCCGGCCCTCCCCTCTACCTCACCGGCCTCTGGTGCGCCGCTGCTCCCCGGTGGCCTCGCCTTGCCTCGCCTTCCCGGTCGGGCTCGGCCCCGCGCGGGTGCGCCCGAACCGCACCGGGGGCGCCCGCACGCCCGCATAGGCCTTTGGCCCACTGACAAAGGGGCCCTAGCCCCAGAAAGAAAAAAAAAGAAAAGAAAAAGAAAAGGAGAATTAAAAATAAAATTAATAAATAAAAATAAAAATGATTAATAAAATTAATTATTAATTAATTAATTAACTAATGGATTAATTAAGTTAATTAATCCGGTTTAATTAATTAATTAACTAGTTAAGTTTAATTAAACTGTAATTAGATTAACCTAAACCCTAATTAACCTAATTAGAGGATGACAGGTGGGTCCCCTCCTGGACCCACATGTCAGGTTGACCAAGTCAACTCTGTTGACTGCTGATGTCAGCATGACATCATGCTGATGTCATTAATCTATTTTCCAAATTAATTAAATGATTAAATAAATTCCAGAAATTAATAAAATCTTTAAAAAATCATATCTTTTAATCCGTAACTCGGATTAAATTATTTTCAACATGAAAGTTGCTCAGAACGACGAGACGATTCCGGATACGCAAATCCGCCACACACCCCTAACCTATCAAACTCACAACTTTTCCCCTCCGGTTCATCTGTCCGAAAACGCGAAACACCGGGAATACTTTCCCGGATGTTTCCCCCCCTTCGTCGGTATCACCTACTACCGCGATTGGGCACACCTAGCATCGTTACTTGTCATGTCATGCATCGATATGCATTTGTTGCATTGTATTCATTGTTTCTTCCCCCTCTTCTCTCCGGTAGACTACGAGACCGACGCTGCTGCTGCCCAGTTCGACTACGGAGTTGACGACCCCTCCTTCTTGCCAGAGCAACCAGGCAAGCCCCCCCCCTTGATCACCAGATATCGCCTATTCTACTCTATACTGCTTGCATTAGAGTAGTGTAGCATGTTACTGCTTTCCGTTGATCCTATTCTGATGCATAGCCTGACATTGTTGCTACACCTGTTGATACCTTACCTGCAATCCTAAATGCTTAGTATAGGATGCTAGTTTATCATCATTGGCCCTACATTCTTGTCAGTCTGCCTTGCTATACTATTGGGCCGTGATCACTCGGGAGGTGATCACGGGTATATACTATACATACATACATACTATACAGATGGTGACTAAAGTCGGGTCAGCTCGAAGAGTACCCGCGAGTGATTCACGGATTGGGGGCTGAAAGGACCTTTGTCCCGACGGCCCTCTGTGTGGATCTTTGGTGGCGGAGCGACAGGGCAGGTTGAGACCGCCTAGGAGAGAGGTGGGCCTGGCCCTGTTCGGCGTTCGCGGATACTTAACACGCTTAACGAGATCTTGGTATTTGATCTGAGTTGGCTACGAGCCTATACGCACTAACCATCTACGCGGGAGTAGTTATGGGTATCCCGACGTCGTGGTATCAGCCAAAGCACTTCAGACGTCAGCGACGGAGCGGCGCGCGCCGAATTGGACTGGAACGCCACTAGGCTAGGTCTGCTTTCGGCCGCCCACGCAACGTGCAGGTGTGCTCAGGGCGATGGGCCCAGACCCCTGCGCGCTTAGGTTTAGGCCGGCGTGCTGGCCTCTCTGTTTTGCCTAGGTGGGGCTGCGATGTGTTGATCTTCCGAGGCCGGGCATGACCCAGGAAAGTGTGTCCGGCCAAATGGGATCAAGCGTGTTGGGTTATGTGGTGCACCCCTGCAGGGAAGTTAATCTATTCGAATAGCCGTGATCTTCGGTAACAGGATGACTTGGAGTTGTACCTTGACCTTATGACAACTAGAACCGGATACTTAATAAAACACACCCTTCCAAGTGCCAGATACAACCGGTGGTCGCTCTACCTCAGGGATATGAGGAGGGGATCGCCGGGTAGGATTATGCTATGAGATGCTATTTGGAGATGCTACTTGGAGGACTTCAATCTACTCTCTTCTACTTGATGCAAGACGGTGGCTGCGAGAAGCGTAGTCTTCGACAGGATTAGTTATCCCCCTCTTATTCTGGCATTCTGCAGTTCAGTCCACTGATATGGCCTCCTTACACATATAACCATGCATATGTAGTGTAGTTCCTTGCTTGCGAGTACTTTGGATGAGTACTCACGGTTGCTTTCTCCCCCCTTTTTTCCCCTTTCCTTTCTTTCTGGTTGTCGCAACCAGATGCTGGAGTCCAGGAGCCAGACGCCACCGTCGACGACGACCCCTACTACACCGGAGGTGCCTACTACTACGTGCTGCCCGCTGACGACGACCAGGAGTAGTTAGGAGGATCCCAGGCAGGAGGCCTGCGCCTCTTTCGATCTGTATCCCAGTTTGTGCTAGCCTTCTTAAGGCAACTTGTTTAACTTATGTCTGTACTCAGATATTGTTGCTTCCGCTGACTCGTCTATGATCGAGCACTTGTATTCGAGCCCTCGAGGCCCCTGGCTTGTATTATGATGCTTGTATGACTTATTTATTTGTAGAGTTGTGTTGTGATATCTTCCCGTGAGTCCCTGATCTTGATCGTACACATTTGCGTGCATGATTAGTGTACGATTGAATCGGGGGCGTCACAAGTTGGTATCAGAGCCGACTGCCTGTAGGAATCCCCCTTCCACACTCCTTGGCCGAAGTCGAGTCTAGACATTACAAAAACTTTTACTAACTTGGCTGTGTGCCTTACGGGCCCACGTCGCCATCGGGTGGTACTAGGATCTTTTACTCCTCGACCTTTACTCTGGGACTCTGAACTCTTTTCTACTCGGGTTAAACGAATTTACTAACTCTGACATTAGGATCCCGTTACCACGTTCACCCCGAAGTTGGATAAGCCATAGTTATTCTGTAGGATAGCATTTTGAATAGTGCCCATGTTGTCATTTGACTCCATTGAAACATCTTTGTTTTCAGATGGAACCCGCGAGGCAGGTCGTGCGCCACACTGCGGCCATTGGTGCCTCAGGATCACCTGCTGTGCTAGCTGATATGATGACCTATCTGGGTTATCGCTGGCACCCTGAGTACACCGTCTACGAGGAGTACCAGGACTTTAACCAGGAGCAGTACCGTGCCATCGTCCACCTCTACTCTCGGGAGTATGAGTCCACTACCGTGCTGCACACCGCTCATGGTGTTGGAGTGACCATCGAGATGGCAGTCCACGATGCTGCTCATGCTGCTCTGACACGTCTTCGTGGAGAGTATCAGGCATTGGACACTTCCCCTTTCAGGCACATTCCTATCGCATCTGACGTTGGTGCGGAGGGATACTACACTGCCGCCTACTCCACCGTCACCCGAGAGCCTTTCCACCATCAGCGCCTGGTTCTGCATGCTGATGGGCTGGACCGAGCTAACAGAGCTCTTCGCCACGAGTTGTACACCACTCGTCAGCACCTTTACAGGGCTCTGACGCGGTTGCACCCCTTTGTCCGGTCTGGACAGCTGCCGCATTCTGCGATCTACCCAGCCAGGACCGTGATGCCCCACGGTGTCGGATGGCCAGAGGTGGGAGGCTACTCTCCCGCACTTGGTCCTCTTCTGCCACCTGAGCGTCGGGTTCTACACCAGAGTATCCGCGGCCCCCAGGCCACTGACGTGGAGGACTATCCGTTGCCTCACTACCAGCTGTCAGGTTACAGCTACCTTCACAGTACCTCCTGGGACTGATGTAGTCTTGCTCATTAGTATTAGATGCATTCGCGAGCCTGCGTGCCGCCTATGATGACTTAATCTATGTACTGAACTCTGTGTACTGAACTCTATGTCCGACCCCTTTTGTAAGTTATGCCGACTATCTATGTGGTATCTGTCGTGCTCCTTTCATTATGCATGTTTCATCATGAATGACTCTTGTCTATGCAAATTTCTCAATACTGAACTACCCCTATTATATATTAGCAGGATGGTTAGACCAGCTGGTCGTGGTCGTGGTGGCAACTTCCCACCACCGCCTGAGTACATGGCTGGTATGATCCAACAGCTTGAGATGAATCGCCAGTTCATGGAAAACATGATGGCTCAGTTTCCTCGCCCCAATATGAACCAGCATCCAAACACAACCACTCTGCAGGATTTCATACGCCTCAACCCAAGTGTGTACCGCAGCTCAACCCAGCCGCTTGATGCTGATGACTGGCTCCGTGACATCACCTATGAGATGGAGTCTGCTGATGTAGCCCCTGCCAGCTATGTCACTTTTGCTTCATTCTTTCTAAAGGGACCCGCAGCGCAATGGTGGGACAGCCACAGGCGTACTCTGCCAGTTGGGACAATCATCTCCTGGCCAGACTTTCAGGCTGCCTTCCGTGCCCGCTTCATTCCTCAGGGAGTCATGGACCGGAAGAAGCGTGAGTTTCGCAACCTCACCCAAGGCAACAAGACTGTTGAAGCTTATCAGCGGGAGTTTCTGGACTTATCCCGCTATGCTGAAGAAGACATTGCAACTGATGCTCGCAGACAGGAGAAGTTCCGTGAAGGCCTTCAAGCTGACATCAAGCTCACACTTCTAGTGCATGACTTTGCCGATTTCGCCACCTTGGTGAACAAGGCCATCAATGTCGAGACTGGTCTGCAAGAACACCAGAGCTCTCAAAGGCGCAACCGTGACACGGGCTCATCTTCGGGCCCGCCCTCGCAGAAACGTAAGATATGGATCCCGAACAGCATGTACCGTCCAAATGCACCTGCCCCAAGGCAGTCTTATGCCGCACCTCGTCTGCCGGCTGCTCCAACTAGGCAGCCGAGGCTTCCAGCTCCACCACCCCAAGCTCCTGTTCCTACCCCCGAGAATGGGTTGTGCTTCAGGTGCGGACAACCAGGGCACCGTGCTAGGGAATGCAACCAGAAACATAATCAACTGGCCCTTCCAGCAACTGGCCGTGGGAACAATCAGGCCCGCAACAACAATGCCAAGTCTTATGGCCGTGTTCATGCCAACCACATTGATCTGAATGAAGCTCAAGACCAGCCTGCTACTGTGATGGGTACACTCCTCGTAAATTCAGTACCTGCATCTGTTTTATTCGATACAGGTGCATCGCATTCATTCATGTCAGAAGATTTTGCATGCTTGCACGACATTAAATGTGAGGACATGAATACTTCACTATTAGTACACACTCCTGCGGGCCAATGTCGAACCTCCATGATTTGCAACGACGTCCCTGTAGAAATCGAAGGACTGGAATTCCTTGTCTCTCCCATTGTACTGAAGTCCTGTAGTATTGATCTCATTCTGGGAATGAATTAGTTAAAAGCGCATACAGCTTCTATCGTTTGCGCCACCAAGACCGTCCATCTGCTACACCCTTCTGATGAAATAATAAGCTACAATGCCCATCTGGTTAAGAATGCCGAGGCCAGGCTTTATGCCTTAAACGCATTGAACGCTACACCTCTCGAGGGCATTGAAAACATTCCCGTCGTGCGTGAATTCTTAGATGTCTTTCCTAAAGAACTCCCAGGGATTCCCCCTGCTAGAGCTGTCGAATTCGTCATCGACTTGAAACCAGGCACCACTCCTATAGCCAAGCGACCCTACAAGATGCCGCCGCATGAACTCCTTGAGCTTAAGGAGGAAATCGATAAATCTCTTCGAAGTGGTTTCATTCGCCCAAGTTGCTCTCCTTGGGGAGCACCTTCTCTCTTTGTCAAGAAGAAAGATGGGACAAACCGATTGGTCCAAGACTACCGTCCTATAAACCAAGCTACCATCCAGAATAAGTATCCTCTTCCTCGGATCAATGATCTGTATGATCAATTGGCTGGTTCATCAGTGTTCTCTAAACTCGACTTGAGGTTGGGTTACCACCAGATCCGTGTTCGTGAGGAGGATATCCCCAAGACCGCCTTTGTGACTCGTTATGGTTCATACGAGTACACCGTCATGTCTTTCGGCTTAACCAATGCTCCAGCCACCTTCTCTCGCCTGATGAACTATATATTCATGGATTACCTCGACAAGTTCGTCGTGGTTTATCTGGATGATATTCTGGTATTTTCCAAGAACGAAGAGGAACATGCTGAACATCTTCGCCTCGTGCTGGAAAAGCTACGAGAGCATCAACTTTATGCCAAGTTCTCCAAATGTGAATTCTGGCTTCCCGAAGTAACCTATCTTGGGCATGTCATCTCTAAGGATGGTATTGCCGTCAACCCTGAACGAGTTCAGGCTATTCTCGATTGGACTCCTCCGAAGAACGTTAAGCAAGTCAGAAGTTTTCTCGGTCTCGCCAGCTACTGCCGTCGATTCGTCGAGAACTTCTCCAAGATTGCCAGGCCTCTGACTAACCTATTGCATAAGGGCGTCAAGTTCCAATGGACAGATAAATGTCAGGAAAGTTTCCAGGCACTCAAGGACAAGTTAACTTCTGCCCCAGTACTAGCTCCTCCTGATACTAAGAAGGACTTCGTCATTTACTGCGACGCTTCCCGTCAAGGACTAGGCTGTGTCCTAATGCAAGAGCGCAAAGTGGTTGCTTATGCCTCTCGGCAATTGCGCCCTCATGAAGAGAACTACCCAGTTCACGACCTCGAACTTGCTGCTGTCATTCATGCGCTAAAACAGTGGCGACATTACCTACTCGGTAATCGTTGCGAGATCTTCACTGACCACCAAAGTCTGAAGTATCTGTTTACTCAGCCAGACCTGAACCTCCGTCAGCAGAGATGGATGGAGACTGTTGCAGATTTTGATTTGGGTATTTCCTATACCCCAGGCAAGGCTAATGTAATGGCTGATGCCTTGAGCCACAAGTCTTACTGCAACCACCTCCAGGTTCACAAAGTTCAGCCCTCACTTGTTGAAGAATTCAGAAAGCTAAACCTCCATATTGTTCCTCCGGGTGCACTCGCTCCCCCTCCTCCAGAGTTCCGCAAGATGAATCTCCGTGTTGTTTCCCAGGGTTCCCTCTATAACCTGGCTGTTGAACCTGATCTCGTGGGCACCATAAAGACAATGCAGGGATTTGACTCTGAAGTCTACAAGATTAAGCAAGACCTCAAAGAAGGAAGTCCCTCATCCTTCACTATTGCTGATGATGGCGCCTTGTACTTCAAAGGCCGCCTAGTGGTGCCGTGTAAGAAGGAAAACCTGAATATGACTCAGGAGGTTATGAAAGAAGCTCATGATACGCCTCTATGTATCCACCCTGGTAGTACAAAGATGTACCAAGACATCCGCCAGAGATTCTGGTGGTCTAACATGAAGCAAGACATTGCTCGTTATGTTGCTGAATGTGACGTTTGCCGTCGTATCAAAGCAGAACATCAAAGGCCTGCTGGAACTCTGCAACCTATATCTATTCCTGAATGGAAATGGGACCATGTCGAGATGGACTTCGTTACTGGATTTCCCAAATCGCAAAAGGGTAATGATGCTATTCTTGTCGTCATTGACCGACTTTCTAAGGTTGCACATTTTCTGGCGGTCAAAGAAACGATCACTGCTAGTCAGCTTGCAACTCTCTACATGTCCAGAATTGTTTCGCTTCACGGTATTCCACTGGATATCAGTTCAGACCGTGGCAGTTTATTCACTTCAAGATTCTGGGCAAGTTTCCAAGAAGCTATGGGCACTCATCTGTCTTTCAGCACTGCTTTTCATCCTCAGTCACAAGGGCAAGTTGAACGTGTCAACCAAGTTCTCGAAGACATGCTTCGAGCTTGTGTTATTTCCTTCGGCAAGAAATGGGAGGAATCTCTCCCGTATGCTGAGTTCTCTTATAATAATAGCTATCAAGCTAGTCTGAAGATGGCCCCCTTCGAAGTGTTATATGGACGAAAGTGCCGAACCCCTCTGAACTGGTCAGAAACGGGGGAACGTCCACTCTTTGGTCCGGATATTATCCAACATGCCGAAGAGCAAGTCTGCATTATTCGCGAGAATCTCAAGACTGCTCAGTCACGTCAGAAGAGTCAGTATGACCGTCATCATAAAGACATGGTCTATCAACCTGGCGAAAAGGCCTATCTTCGCGTTACACCAATGAAGGGTGCTCACCGCTTCGGGATCAAGGGTAAGCTAGCTCCCCACTATATTGGTCCTTTCACTATCCTCGAGAGGCGTGGAAAGGTGGCATATCAATTGGAGCTTCCGCCGAACCTTTCTCAGGTTCACGATGTGTTCCATGTGTCACAACTCCGCCGTTGCTTCAAGGACCCAATCCGAGCTGTGGATCATGAAGCGCTCGAATTGCAACAGGACCTCTCCTATAAAGAGCATCCGGTCCGCATTCTCGACCAAGCTGAACGTCGCACACGCCAGAAGGCGATCAAGTTCCTCAAGGTCCAGTGGTCGAATCACTCTGAAGACGAAGCCACCTGGGAACGCGAGGATCGCCTGCGTGATGAATACCCCGCACTGTTTCCTTCTACCTCCTAAAATCTCGGGACGAGATTTCTTGTAGTGGAGGAGATTTGTAACGCCCGGATAATCTTGCTACAGTAATCCCACGCTAATCATGGCACGTCATCCCGATTACTGTTGCTATCCTCGCAATAATTCGAAACCGTTAAAATTCAAAATTCAAATTGATGAAAACAATAAAAAATTTCAAAATTTAAAATAAAATTGTTCGGTGGTTGACGGATATTACAAAGGTAATTATAGTGCAACAGGCATATTTTTATAAAATGGCTAAATGGATTAAATGATTTAAACAGAAAAGAAATAATAAAAGAAAATACAAAAGGAAAGAAAAACAGAAAACCAAAAAGAAAAAAAAAACAAAACACAAAAGGAGGGAAGCCCCCCCTGCTGGACCGCGGCCCAGCTGGCCATCGGGCCAACCAGGTCGGCCCAGGTCGGCCCCCACTTCCCCTCCCTTATCCACTCACCTCCCCCCCACTCCCCACCGACACCCCACTCCACCCACTCGCCCCCCCTCCTCTCGCCCGATCTGGATCGGGATCCAGAGGAGACCACCGCCGTTCCTCCCCTCCCCCCGCCCCGAACCACCCAACACTGGCGCTCCGCCGGCCCCCACCCGCATCGCCGCCGTCGCCTCGTCCCGTCACCCACCCCGAGGCCGCCGGGTCGATCCGCGCCGCCCCTCACCGATTGGGCGCCGCCGCCCGAAGCCCGCGCAACCGCCGCGAACGCCGCCTCCACACACCCCTAACCTATCAAACTCACAACTTTTCCCCTCCGGTTCATCTGTCCGAAAACGCGAAACACCGGGAATACTTTCCCGGATGTTTCCCCCCCTTCGTCGGTATCACCTACTACCGCGATTGGGCACACCTAGCATCGTTACTTGTCATGTCATGCATCGATATGCATTTGTTGCATTGTATTCATTGTTTCTTCCCCCTCTTCTCTCCGGTAGACTACGAGACCGACGCTGCTGCTGCCCAGTTCGACTACGGAGTTGACGACCCCTCCTTCTTGCCAGAGCAACCAGGCAAGCCCCCCCCCTTGATCACCAGATATCGCCTATTCTACTCTATACTGCTTGCATTAGAGTAGTGTAGCATGTTACTGCTTTCCGTTGATCCTATTCTGATGCATAGCCTGACATTGTTGCTACACCTGTTGATACCTTACCTGCAATCCTAAATGCTTAGTATAGGATGCTAGTTTATCATCATTGGCCCTACATTCTTGTCAGTCTGCCTTGCTATACTATTGGGCCGTGATCACTCGGGAGGTGATCACGGGTATATACTATACATACATACATACTATACAGATGGTGACTAAAGTCGGGTCAGCTCGAAGAGTACCCGCGAGTGATTCACGGATTGGGGGCTGAAAGGACCTTTGTCCCGACGGCCCTCTGTGTGGATCTTTGGTGGCGGAGCGACAGGGCAGGTTGAGACCGCCTAGGAGAGAGGTGGGCCTGGCCCTGTTCGGCGTTCGCGGATACTTAACACGCTTAACGAGATCTTGGTATTTGATCTGAGTTGGCTACGAGCCTATACGCACTAACCATCTAAGCGGGAGTAGTTATGGGTATCCCGACGTCGTGGTATCAGCCGAAGCACTTCAGACGTCAGCAACGGAGCGGCGCGCGCCGAATTGGACTGGAACGCCACTAGGCTAGGTCTGCTTTCGGCCGCCCACGCAACGTGCAGGTGTGCTCAGGGCGATGGGCCTAGACCCCTGCGCGCTTAGGTTTAGACCGGCGTGCTGGCCTCTCTGTTTTGCCTAGGTGGGGCTGCGACGTGTTGATCTTCCGAGGCCGGGCATGACCCAGGAAAGTGTGTCCGGCCAAATGGGATCAAGCGTGTTGGGTTATGTGGTGCACCCCTGCAGGGAAGTTAATCTATTCGAATAGCCGTGATCTTCGGTAACAGGACGACTTGGAGTTGTACCTTGACCTTATGACAACTAGAACCGGATACTTAATAAAACACACCCTTCCAAGTGCCAGATACAACCGGTGGTCGCTCTACCTCAGGGATATGAAGAGGGGATCGCCGGGTAGGATTATGCTATGAGATGCTATTTGGAGATGCTACTTGGAGGACTTCAATCTACTCTCTTCTACTTGATGCAAGACGGTGGCTGCGAGAAGCGTAGTCTTCGACAGGATTAGTTATCCCCCTCTTATTCTGGCATTCTGCAGTTCAGTCCACTGATATGGCCTCCTTACACATATAACCATGCATATGTAGTGTAGTTCCTTGCTTGCGAGTACTTTGGATGAGTACTCACAGTTGCTTTCTCCCCCCCTTTTTTCCCCTTTCCTTTCTTTCTGGTTGTCGCAACCAGATGCTGGAGTCCAGGAGCCAGACGCCACCGTCGACGACGACCCCTACTACACCGGAGGTGCCTACTACTACGTGCTGCCCGCTGACGACGACCAGGAGTAGTTAGGAGGATCCCAGGCAGGAGGCCTGCGCCTCTTTCGATCTGTATCCCAGTTTGTGCTAGCCTTCTTAAGGCAACTTGTTTAACTTATGTCTGTGCTCAGATATTGTTGCTTCCGCTGACTCGTCTATGATCGAGCACTTGTATTCGAGCCCTCGAGGCCCCTGGCTTGTATTATGATGCTTGTATGACTTATGTTATTTGTAGAGTTGTGTTGTGATATCTTCCCGTGAGTCCCTGATCTTGATCGTACACATTTGCGTGCATGATTAGTGTACGATTGAATCGGGGGCGTCACACATCGGTTCAGCACTTGGTTGCGCCCTCCTTGGACCATGCACCCATCTTGCTCCGGTGCTTGGTTGAGGAGGCACGTGTGGACGTCGGCCGGAAGAGCCGCCATTACGAGGTGATGTGGGAGCGTGACCCCGCGCTCCCTGAGGTAATTATGGACACTTGGAGGGCGGCCGACAGCATGTCAAATCTGGGCGATGTCGCTTCAGCCCTTCATACACTTATGCATACCTTGCAATCTTGGAGCAAGAAAAAATTTGGTAATGTGGTCAAGGATATTAATAAGTCTCGTACTCGTCTTGAAGAGATAATGGCTATGAATGCAGATCAAAGAACTATCAAGGAGGCCACAGATCGCATGAATGAACTTCTGTACAGGGAGGAAATGCTTTGGATGCAGAGATCCAGAATCGATTGGTTGAGGGAGGGAGACCGTAACACAAAATTCTTTCATAGGAAGGCTGTGTGGAGAGCACGGAAAAATCGGATTAAATCATTGGTTGATGAACAGGGAGTGGCACATATGGACAGCACAGTTTTGGCGGACATGGCCACCTCTTATTTCAAAAATTTGTTCACTGCTGACCCTACTTTGTGTGCTGATCCAGTCACTAACCTTATACATGCACGTGTTACAGATATAATGAATGATAGTTTGTGCACAGAATTTACAGAGAAGGAAATTTCAGATGCATTATTTCAGATCGGTCCCATCAAGGCACCAGGACCGGACGGTTTTCCGGCACGGGTCTTCCAGCGGAATTGGGCAGTTATGAAACCACAGGTGGTTGCAGGTGTGTTGGAATTTTTTAGGACTGGGCATATGCCTGAGGGGGTCAATGACACAACCATTGTCCTGATTCCAAAGGTGGCTAGACCGGTAAAATTAATAGACTTTAGACCAATCAGCTTATGCAACGTCATTTACAAGGTAGTGGCAAAGTGTTTGGTCAACAGGTTACGGCCTATCCTGGAGGAGATCATTTCGCCAGAGCAGAGCGCTTTTGTTCCAGGTAGACTGATTACTGATAATGTTCTTATTGCTTTTGAGTGCATTCACCACATCCAGCAAGAGAAGGATCCATCAAGGAGTTTCTGCGCATATAAACTGGACCTCTCAAAGGCTTATGACAGGGTAGACTGGAGTTTCTTGAAGCAAACGATGCAAAAGATGGGTTTCGCTCACCGATGGGTTGACTGGATAATGTCTTGCGTCACCTCAGTGAGATATTCTGTAAAATTTAATGGAACCCTCTTGGATTCGTTCGCACCGTCGCGTGGGCTTCGGCAAGGTGACCCCCTATCCCCGTTTTTGTTCCTGTTTGTGGCTGATGGCTTGTCTGCTCTGTTGAAGGATGAAGAAGCTCAAGGAAAATTTACTCCCATTAAAGTTTGTCGGCGTGCGCCTGGTATCTCACACCTACTTTTTGCTGATGATACGTTGTTGTTCTTTAAAGCGGATGAGGGGCAAGCCAGGGAGGTGAAGAAAATTATAAATACTTATGAAACTGCTACTGGACAGCTCATAAATCCCACAAAGTGCAGCATTTTGTTTGGTAACTCTTGTTTGGTAGCTGACCAGGAACATGTCCGCACAGCGTTGCAGGTTCAAATGTCCACTCTTGAGGAAAAGTATTTAGGCTTACCAACACCGGAAGGACGGATGTCAAAAGGTAAATTTCAGAATCTATAGGCCCGCCTCACAAAACGCATTATTGCGTGGGGTGATACGTTGTCCCTAGCAGGGAAGGAAACAATGATCAAGGCAGTTGCCCAGGCTATTCTGACGTACATGATGGGAGTGTTTAAACTGCCTATGTCGGTGTGTGATGACTTAAACAGAATGGTTCGCAATTTTTGGTGGGGCGCTTCAGATGGAAAGAGGAAAACTCATTGGATATCTTGGCCACGTATCTTGGCACATAAAATGAGAGGAGGATTGGGCTTTAGAGATTTCAGAGTCTTCAACCAGGCGCTGCTTGCTCGGCAAGCGTGGCGTCTTCTTACTAATCCTAATAGTCTTTGTGCGCAGGTCCTCAAAGCTCGCTACTATCCAGAGGGACGCCTCGAGGATACATTATTCTCTGGGAATGCCTCGTCAACTTGGCAGGCTATCCAGTATGGGCTCGAGCTCCTCAAAAAGGGGCTGGTGTGGCGCGTGGGAAATGGCCAGAGCATCTGTATCTGGCGTGATCGATGGCTACCTCGAGCTCCGTCGGGCGATCTGATTTCCGCCCAAGGTACCTGCCGGCTTCGCCGAGTGGCCGAGCTACTCGACGAGCGCGGCGCATGGCGTATGGACCTACTCCACCGGCACTTTCATCCGGCTGATGTCAATGTTATCAGGAATATACGGACGTCTCCACGCCTCGCCTATGATATCCTTGCATGGGCTCCTGAGAAGAACGGTATATTCACTGTTCGGTCCGCGTACCGCTTCGCGATGGACGAGCGCGAGCGTCCTTCCGCGAGCGCATCTAGCAGGGCACCGGATGGTCGGCGCGCCATCTGGAAGACCATATGGGGGTGCCCTGCCCCCCCAAAGGTACGTGTGTTTGCATGGCGGCTTGTGATAAATTCTCTTACAACATGGGTGAATAAGTTTTCCCGTCATTTGGAGACCACTGACATATGCCCCCTGTGTGGTTTGGAACGCGAGGATGGGTTCCACGCGATGTGTAGGTGCCCCCGTGCGGTGGAGCTTTGGAGGGCGATGGCTAAGGATTGGAAGCTCCCGGATATAAAGTCAATTCGGCACACAGGCCCGGAGTGGCTTTTTGATGTGCTTGAGCCCCTCTCGGACACGTCCCGCATGGTGCTCTTGATGACCATGTGGCGCACGTGGCACGTCCGCAACGAGATCACCCATGATAAAATTCCTCCACCGACTGAAGCCTCTCGACGGTTCCTGCATAGCTACCTGACGTCGCTACTTTGCATTCAACAATTCCCTAAGGATGATCAGAGGAAGGGGAAAATGGTTCTGATGGACCCGGCGCTAAGGACGGCGCTTGTAGCAGCAACAACGACGCACTCGGAAACGAAAGAAACATCGGAGCGCTGTGCACGAGTACGCACAGCGGCGCGCTGGGAAATAGCAGCAGCAACGGCGCACTATGCATAAGCATGAACCATGACGAGCTATACACATGCATGAACAGGGGCAAAGTAGCTTCTGTGCACAAGCATTCGTGTGTGGGCTGGCGGACACCTGAGCCTGGGTGGCTTACTTTAAATGTCGATGGATCCTATATGGCGCATACTGGAAATGGGGCATCGGCATGGTGCGCCGTGACAGCTTCGGTGGTATTATCTTTACCTCGCGCCGACATCTTTTCACATGTGATAATGCATTAGCTGCAGAACTTGAGGCTTGCAAAGAAGGAATTGCATTGGCGCTAGAATGGAGCTCACTCCCATTCACCGTCGAAACGGATAGTGTTGAAGCTGCTACGATGATTTCCAACCCCTTGGTTGATAGATCACAGTACACTGCCCTTGTCCAGGAGATCTCTGCTATGATGAGAGGGGACAGACAGATTAAGGTTAAGGCGATAAAGAGGGAGTGTAATCTTGTTAGCCATGAACTAGCTAAGATTGGGAGGGTTGAGGTTAAGACGGCCGTCTGGTTACGGTCGGGTCTTGAGAGGGTTGTAAAACTGTGTGCACTGGATCATACTGATCCGATTAATTAATACAGAACCCTTTCCCCCTGCAAAAAAAAAAAGAGACCAGGCATAGCTTGGGCGGCCTACCACGCGCGTGCGTGGCCGCCAGTTGGCCTAACTTAAGAGCTCTTGATTTCTGACCTTCAAGAGAAAAGAGCTCTCGATTTCCTGGCTCCTGCCGTAATTTGGAGAGCTCCTAATTAAAGTGTTAAGCGCATATTGCTCCCACAACGAACATGATATGGTGCATGGGCAGTGCCTAATAAGCCTTTCGCCTACGCTCGCTCGTCTCACTACTCGATCGCTAATTTTTTGTCGTAGCTCTAGCTGCTGGTCTTTGTCCCGGGTAAAAATGCTTGTTTTTTTTGTTAATTTCTAAAAAGTAACAAATTTGAAAAAAAAGGTTTGTGGATTTGAATTTTTCAGGGATTTGAAAATAGTTCAGGCTTTTGAATAAAGTCTATATATTTGGTAAAGGTTCATGAATTTGAATAATGTCCATGAATTTGGAAAATATGTTCAACAATTTAAAGAAGTTCAAAAAAATTCAAAAAAAATGTGCATTTCAAAAAGGAAATAAAGAAAATAAAGAGGGAAATAGAAATGAGAAGAAAAAAGAAAACACAAACATTACATGTCCTAGAAAAAACCAGTAGATAAATAATAGAGAAAAAACCAAAAACCGGACGAAGGGACGTTCCTAAAACCAGAAAGACCAACCGATGTTTGCCCTGTTACATGGGCCGCTTGTTAGCAATTTAAGGTTGTGTGAAGAGCTAGTTGTGCGGCCGGGAAAAAGAAAAAGTGATATAAATGGGCATGATTGTAATTTTCATTACCTCTAGTATTCTTTGTATTACCATGATTGATGAATAGATTAAAAATTTCTCTCGCAAAAAAAAAAATGGGCCGAGCACAAAGGTCGACGGGGTTGTGCGCCAGTTGGGAGAAATGTCATTTTCTTTTGAGTTGGAGTTGGAAGAAATAATTACGGCGACTTAATGTTTACAGGTTGCAAATGCGATGGCGTCTCTTTAGTTGAAAAACTCAAGAACTTACGTACATACTCCCTCCGTCTTTTAAAGAGTGTACTTTCAATTTTGTTGAAAAGTCAAACCTTTTTATGTTTGACCGTATTTATACAATAATGCACCAACATTTATGCCATCAAATTAGTAGCATTAGATTCATGATAAAATATATTTTCATTATATACCTATTTGGTTTCATAAACATTGATATATTTTTGCACAAACTCGGTCAAATATTGAGATAGTTTGACCCTCCAACAAAGTTGGAAGTACACTCTTTAAAGGACGGAGGGAGTAAGTGAATAGTGTTTGAGAATTAAATTTACAGTTTTATGGATGTCCACATTATCTGACACAAAAATACGACCCTATTACCACTGAAATGTTATGCTTAAGAGAATATCACGTGTGCATGTGACATATTTGTCTTTTATTTTTTGGTGAATTATTATTATACTTTTTCAAGAGAACTATATTAGTGAGCATACGTGCAACTTGTACTTGTTTTTAGATCCAACACAATTTTAAGAGCTAGCCTGCCATCTTTATGTGGCTATGCGAACACTCATATCGTCGGTCATTGGTATCATATGTATCTATCTTTTGTGATTGAAATAATAATAGAGCCCAGCGAAGCAATTGTCATATGATGTTATGAGTCCTTTAAATTATTTTCTCATTAATAGATTGGACAACTGAAAATCAGATTTTTATTTCTATTACTTATTTTAGATATTTCCTCTTAATCACTTCCTCCAGAACTGGCCTAAACGTTAACTGTCTGGAGTATAGTTTAATTCCATGCATATGCATTGATATGATATTATGCACATCCAATATGTTGCCTCAGTACAAATGGCCGAACATATTCCTTTGATCGTAAATTAACACCAAATATGTCAATCTAAAATTATTTGATACAGATAATTGGACCAGTTCCATATTTATATACATGATGTGTACACATGGGACTGGCAATATTTAAGTGCTATTTTGTGAAGCTATCGTTCATGCTCGCCACTATATAAAAGAAGAAAGTATGATTTAGTTCAATTATTATTTTAGTGGTGTGCATATTAGGATCGCTAGCATGCCCACCATTTAAACACGTCTAGTATGATCTACCATACCATAGGTCATGCATATAATATATGAAAGTCTGGATTTAATTATGTTAATGATAAGTATGCCAATTCAAATTTGTTGCAAATCTATAATGCAAGGCAGTGTAATTAAAAAGGGAAATAGGAATACTTTATGTTGTTTGATAAGAGGTGTTTTAATTTGGGACTGAGCATAATCCGCAAGTTTATTTTCCCAAAGAAAAAAAATAGTATTCATAAGAACTTGGACCGCCAGACTCACCGAATAGGATTGCGCTTTAAGCTGGCCTAGTAACATGTTTATATGGCTCCATGTCCATAGCTTTCTTCTTTCTTTTACTTTTTTTTCTCTACTCTCTATTTGATTTGATTTTTTTCTTTTGTCTTGTTTGATATTATTTATCTATTTATTACTAGTATTTCACTTTTTGTGACCATGTTATTCTATTTAAATAACATATCATTAATTTTCTTATATTTTGATTTGATTTTGTGCTTGTTCAATACATGCACATTTCACGCTAATACAAACTCATTTCTTTGGAAGCGCTGAACATATTTTTAAAATATACGAATATTTATGTTGAAATATATGAGTATTTGTTTTGAAACACATTACTATTTTTATTTAATAGTTTATTATTAAAATACTTGAATAGTTAAAATATATAAATATTTTATATACTACACAATTTTGATGTGTTCACAAGAACATTGTCTTAGAATAGCATGGAAACATTACGTAAAACATGTGAAAAATTTATTTATCCATATATATACGAATAGATTTAACATCTCGAATGAATTTGTTTGAGCTATGGAGATGTTTTAATGATACTTTGAATTAATTTTTTGAATATTCAGTTTCTCACTGGTAAATCCTATTTGACACTCAATGCAACAGATTGTGGATGAAACGCGCACCATGTGCCTTCCTGGTCTTGGCCCATTCTGTTTTTCATCCTTTTTTGGTTATTTTTTCTGAAAAAAAACTTTCATTTTATGTTCTTTTTTTATTTCAATATTTCTTTTTTTGTTTTCACTTTCATTGACTTATGATTGTTTTCATTTCCTTTTTATGTGAACGTTATTTCCACAATATATGAACATACATTCACATTTATGAACATTTTTCTAAAAGATATGACTTTCTTTAAAAGATGCATGAATAATTTTTTGTGCATTTTTGTAAAAAAATGAGGATGTATATCTACTTATGTGGACACTTTTTTAAAGTTTCCACAATATACATTTTTATTAAAAATAATAATTTACAATACTTTTCTTAAAATTTGTTGAACGTAAAACAATTCATTTTTTAAACAGCAACAAGCTAAAAGTGTAGCGCGATGGGCGTCCCATTTAGGAGGCATCATGCGATCACCCAACAATCCCTTCACACACCGGACAAGACCCGCGAGTCCAATTGGGATGGATTTTAATGTATGACATATGTGCATTACGCGTGGGTTTTTGAAGGACATATGCCCTAGAGACAATAATAAAATTGTTATTTATATTTCCTTACATCATGATAAATGTTTATTATACATGCTAGAATTGTATTAACCGGAAACTTGATATATGTGTGGATACATAGATAAAACACCGTGTCCCTAGTAAGCTTCTACTAGACTAGCTCGTTAATCAAAGATGGTTAAGTTTCCTAACCATAGACATGTGTTGTCATTTGATGAACTATACCACATCATTAGGAGAATGATGTGATGGACATGACCCATCCGTTAGCTTAGCATATTGATCGTTCAGTTTTATTGCTATTGCTTTCTCCATGTCATATACATATTCCTTCGACTATGAGATTATGCAACTCTCGGATATCGGAGGAATGCCTTATGTGTTATCAAACGTCACAACGTAACTAGGTGATTATAAAGATACTCTACATGTATCTCCGAAGGTGTTTGTTGGGTTGGCATAGATCGAGATTAGGATTTGTCACTCTGAGTATCGGAGAGGTATCTCTCGGCTCTCTCGGTAATACACATCATAAGAAGCCTTGCAAGCAAAGTGACTAATGAGATAGTTGCGGGATGATGTATTACGGAACGAGTAAAGAGACTTGCCGGTAACGAGATTGAACTAGGTATGAAGATACTGACGATTGAATCTCGGGTAAGTAACATACCGATGACAAAGGGAATAACGTATGTTGTCATAACGGTTCGACCGATAAAGATCTTCGTAGAATATGTGGGAACCAATATGAGCATCCAGGTTCCTCTATTGGTTATTGACTGGAGAGGAGTCTCGGTCATGTCTACATAGTTCTCGAACCCATAGGGTCTGCACGCTTAACGTTCGATGACAATTTGTATTATATGAGTTATGTGATTTGGTGACCGAATGTTGTTCTGAGTTCCGGATGAGATCACAGACATGACGAGGAGTCTCGAAATGGTTGAGAGGTAAAGATTGATATATTGGAAGGTAGTATTCGGACACCGGAAGTGTTCCAGAATGTATCATGTACATATCGGAGTATCGAGGGGGGGAGTGTTACCGGAACCCCCCAGGGGAAGATATGGGCCATAGGAGGGAGGCAGACCAGCCCTCAAAGGGGTGGCGCCCCCCCCCCCCCACTAGGGAGGAGTCCGAATTGGACAAGGGGAGGGGGCGGCGCCCCCCTTTCCTTCCCCCCCTCTCTCTCCTTCCCCCTTTCCCCCTCCGGTAAAAGGAAGGGGGGCGAATCCTACTAGGACCCCAAGTAGGACTCTTCCTACTTGGGGCACGCCTAGGGCCGGCCTCCTCTCCCTCCCTCCTTTATATACGCGCGGGGGGGGGGGGGGGGGCTAGAACACACATCAATTTTTCCAGGCCGTGTGCGGCGCCCCCCTCCACAGTTTACGCCTCCGGTCATATTCATGTAGTGCTTAGGCAAAGCCTGCACGGATCACTTCACCATCACCATCACCACGCCGTCGTGCTAACAGAACTCTCCCTCGACACTTTGCTGGATTAAGAGTTCGAGGGACGTCATCGAGCTGAACGTGTGTAGAACTCGGAGGTGCCATACGTTCTGTACTTGATCGGTCGGAATGAGGAGAAGTTCGACTACATCAAGTGCGTTAACAAACGCTTCCGCTTTTGGTCTACGAGGGTACATGGACACACTCTCCCCTCTCATTGCTATGCATCTCCTAGATAGATCTTGCGTGAGCATAGGAATTTTTTTTGAAATTGCATGCTACATTTCCCAACAGTGGCATCTGAGCCAGGTCTATGTGTAGATGATATGCACGAGTAGAACACAAAGAGTTGTGGGCGGTGATGGTCATACTGCTTACCACCAACGTCTTATTTTGATTCGGCGGTATTGTTGGATGAAGCGGCCCGGACCAACCTTACATGACCACGTTCAGGAGACCGGTTGCACCGACAGACATGCAACTAGTTTTGCATAAAGGTGGTTGGCTGGTGTCTGTTTCTCCAACTTTAGTTGAATCGAATTTGACCGCGGCCAGTCCTTGTTGAAGGTTAAAACAACAAACTTGATAAATCACCATTGTGGTTTTGATGCGTAGGTAAGAACGATTCTTGCTAGAAGTCCGTAGCAGCCACATAAAACTTGCAACAACAAAGTAGAGGACGTCTAACTTGTTTTTGCAGGGCATGTTGTGATGTGATATGGTCAAGACATGATGTGATATACGTTATTGTATGAGATCATCATGTTTTGTAAAAGTTATCAACAACTGGCAGGGGCCTTATGGTTGTCGCTTTATTATATGAAATGCAAACGCCATGTAATTGTTTTACTTTATCACTATGCGTTAGCGATAGTTGTAGAAGCAATAGTTGGCGAGACGAGCACAGCATTACGATGTAGATCAAGGTGTCAAGCTCGTGATGATGGAGATCATGAAGGTGCTTTGGAGATGGAGATCAAAGGCACAAGATGATGATGGCCATATCATGTCACATATTTTGATTGCATGTGATGTTTATCTTTTATGCATCTTATTTTTCTTAGTACGGCGGTAGCATTATAAGATGATCCCTCACTAAAATTTCAAGGTATAAGTGTTCTCCTTGAGTATGCACCGTTGTGAAAGTTCTTTGTGCTGAGACACCACGTGATGATCGGGTGTGATAAGCTATACATTCACATACAACGGGTGCAAGACACTTTTGCACATGCGGAATACCCGGGTTAAACTTGACGAGCCTAACATGTACAGACATGGCCTCGGAACACTGGAGAACGAAAGGTCGAACGTGAATCATATAGTAGATATGATCAACATAGAGATGTTCACTATTGAAGACTACTCCATCTCACGTGATGATCGTACATGGTTTATTTGATTTGGATCACATAATCATTTAGATGACTCGAGGGATGTCTATCTAAGTGGGAGTTCTTAAGTAATTTGATTAATTTAACTTAATTTATCATGAACTTAGTCCTGATAGTTTTTGCATATCTATGTTGTAGATCAATAGCTCGCGATATAGCTCCCTATGCTTTTTGATATGTTCCTAGAGAAAACTAAATTGAAATATGATAGTAGCAAAGATGCGTACTAGGTCCGTGATCTGAGGATTATCCTCATTGCTGCATAGAAGAATTATGTCCTTGATGCACCACTAGTTGACGGACCTATTGCAGGAGCAGATGCAGACGTTATGAATGTTTGGCAAGATTGATATGATGACTACTTGATAGTTTAGTGCACCATGCTTTACGGCTTAGAACTGGGACTTCAAAAACGTTTTGAACTCCACGAAGCATATGAGATGTTCCAAGAGCTAAAATTTGTATTTCAGACTCATGCCGTGTCGAGAGGTATGAGACCTCTGACGAGTACTTTGCCTACAAAATGGAGGAGAATGGCTCGGTCAGTGAGCATGTACTCGAAATGTCTGAGTACTACAATCACTTGAATCAAGTGGGAGTTAATCTTCCAGATAAGATATTGATTGACAGAGTTCTGTAGTCACCATCACCAAGCTACTAGCACTTCATGATGAACTATAATATGCAAGGGATGGATAAGACAATTGCTGAGCTCTTCGCTATGCTCAAAGCTGCGGAGGTAGAAATCAAGAAAGAGCATCAAGTGTTGATGGTTAACAAGACCACTAGTTACAAGAAAAAGGGCAAGGGAAAGAAGGGGAACTTCAAGAAAATGGCAAGCAAGTTGTCACTCCCGAGAAGAAGCCCAAGTCTGGACCCAAGCCTGAAACTGAGTGCTTCTACTAGAACGGGACTGGTCATTGGAAGCTGAACTGCCCCAAGTATTTGGTGGATAAGAAGGATGGCAAAGTGAACAAAGGTATATTTGATATACATGTTATTGATGTGTACCTTACTAATGCTCGTAGTAGCGCCTGGGTATTTGATACTAGTTCTGTTGCTCATATTTGCAACTCGAAACAGGGGCTACGGATTAAACGAAGATTGGTTAAGGACGAGGTGACGATGCGCGTCGGGAATGGTTCCAAGGTCGATGTGATCGCCGTCGGCACGCTACCTCTACATCTACCTTTGGGATTAGTTTTAGACCTGATTAAATGTTATTTGGTGCCAGCGTTGAGCATGAACATTATATCTGTATCTTGTTTGATGCGAGATGGTTAGTCATTAAAATCAGTGAATAATGGTTGTTCTATTTATATGAGTAATATCTTTTATGGTCATGCACCCTTGAAGAGTGGTCTATTTTTGTTGAATCTTGATCGTGCTGATACACATATTCATAATATTGATGCCAAAAGATGCAAAGTTGATAATGATAGTGCAACATATTTGTGGCACTGCCGTTTAGGTCATATTGGTGTAAAGCGCATGAAGAAACTCCATGCGGATGGACTTTTGGAATCACTTGATTATGAATCATTTGATACTTGCGAACCATGCCTCATGGGAAAGATGACTAAGACTCCGTTCTCCAGAACGATGGAGCGAGCCATTGACTTACTGGAAATAATACATACCGATGTATGCGGTCCGATGAGTGTTGAGGCTCGCGGCAGGTATCGTTATTTTCTGACCTTCACAGATGATTTGAGAAGATATGGGTATATCTACTTAATGAAACACAAGTCTGGAACTTTTGAAAAGTTCAAAGTGAAGGAAATATGCCCTAGAGGTAATAATAAAGTTATTATTTATTTCCTTATATCATGATAAATGTTTATTATTCATGCTAGAATTGTATTAACCTGAAACGTAATACATGTGTGAGTACATAGACAAACATAGTGTCACTAGTATGCCTCTACTTGACTAGCTCGTTTATCAAAGATGGTTATGTTTCCTAACCATAGACATGTGTTGTCATTTGATTAACGGGGTCACATCATTAGGAGAATGATGTGATTGACATGACCCATTCCGTTAGCCTAGCACTTGATCGTTTAGTATGTTGCTATTGCTTTCTTCATGACTTATACATGTTCCTGTAACTATGAGATTATGCAACTCCCGTTTACCGGAGGAACACTTTGGGTGCTACCAAATGTCACAACATAATTGGGTGATTATAAAGGAGTACTACAGGTGTTTCTAAAGGTACATGTTGGGTTGGCGTATTTCAAGATTAGGTTTTGTCACTCCGATTGTCGGAGAGGTATCTCTGGGCTCTCTCGGTAATGCACATCACTATAAGCCTTGCAAGCATTGCAACTAATGAGTTAGTTGTGAGATGATGTATTACGGAACAAGTAAAGAGACTTGCCGGTAACGAGATTGAACTAGGTATTGGATACCGACAATCAAATCTCGGGCAAGTAACATACCGATGACAAAGGGAACAACGTATGTTGTTATGCAGTTTGACCGATAAAGATCTTCGTAGAATATGTAGGAACCAATATGAACATCCAGGTTCCACTATTGGTTATTGACCGAGAATAGTTCTAGGTCATGTCTACATAGTTCTCGAACCCGTAGGGTCCGCACGCTTAACGTTACGATGACAGTTTTATTATGAGTTTATAAGTTTTGATGTACCGAAGTTTGTTCGGAGTCCCGGATGTGATCACGGATATGACGAGGAGTCTCGAAATGGTCGAGACATAAAGATTGATATATTGGACGACTATATTCGGACACCGGAAGTGTTCCGGGTGATTTCGGAGAAAACCGGAGTGCCGGAGGGTTACCGGAACCCCCCGGGAGAGTTAATGGGCCACATGGGCCTTAGTGGAAAGAGAGAGGGGCGGCCAGGGTGAGCCGCGCGCCCCCTCTCCCTCTGGTCCGAATTGGACTAGGAAGGAGGGGCGGCGCCCCCCTCTTTCCTTCCCCCTCTCCCCCTTCCTTTCCCCCTCCTAGTAGGAGTAGGAAAGGGGGAGTCCTACTCCTACTAGGAGGAGGACTCCTCCTCCTTGGCGGGCCCACAAGGGCCGGACGGCCTCCCCCCTTGCTCCTTTATATATGGGGGCGGGGGGGCACCCTATACACACAAGTTGATCTACGGATTGTTCCTTAGCCGTGTGCGGTTCCCCCCTCCACCATATTCCACCTCGCTTATATCGTCGCGGAGTTTAGGCGAAGCCCTGCGCCGGTAGAACATCATCATCGTCACCACGCCGTCGTGCTGACAGAACTCATCCCCGATGCTTTGCTGGATTGGAGCCCGGGGAACGTCATCGAGCTGGACGTGTGCTGAACACGGAGGTGCCGTACGTTCGGTGCTTGGATTGGTCGGATCGTGAAGACGTACGACTACATCAACCGCGTTGTCATAACGCTTCCGCTTAACGGTCTACGAGGGTACGTAGACAACACTCTCCCCTCTCGTTGCTATGCCATCACCATGATCTTGCGTGTGCGTAGGAATTTTTTTGAAATTACTATGTTCCCCAACACAAAGAATTTCAGAGTGAAGTGGAGAATCATCGTAACAAGAAAATAAATTTTGTACGATCTGATCGCGGAGGCGAATATTTGAGTTATGAGTTTGACCTTCATTTAAAACAATGTGGAATAGTTTCACAACTCACGCCACCTGGAACACCATAGCGTAATGGTGTGTTCGAATGTCGTAACCGTACTTTATTGGATATGGTGTGATCTATAATGTCTCTTACCGATTTACCACTATCATTTCGGGGTTATGCATTAGAGACAACTGTATTCACTTTAAATAGGGAACCATCTAAATCCGTTGAGATGACACCGTATGAACTATGGTTTGACAAGAAACCTAAGCTGTCGTTTCTTAAAGTTTGGGGTGGTGATGCTTATGTGAAAAAACTTCAGCCTAATAAGCTCGAACCCAAATATGAGAAGTGCGTCTTCATAGTATACCCAAAAGAAACTATTGGGTACACCTTCTATCATAGATCTGAAGGCAAGATCTTTGTTGCTAAGAATGGATCCTTTCTAGAGAAGGAGTTTCTCTCAAAAGAAGTGACTAGGAGGAAAAGTAGAACTTGATGAGGTAATTGTACCTTCTCTCGAATTCGAAAGTAGCTCATCACATAAAACCGTTCCCGTGACGCCTACTCCAACTAGTGAGGAAGCTAATGATAATGATCATGAAACTTCGGATCAAGTTACTACCGAACCTCGTAGGTCAACTAGAGCACGTTCCGCACTAGAGTGGTATGGTAATCCTGTTCTGAAAGTCATGTTACTAGACCATGACGAACCTACGAACTATGAGGAAGCGATGATGAGCCTAGATTCTGCAAAATGGCTTGAGGCCATGGAATCTGAAATGTGATCCATGTATTAGAACAAAGTATGGACTTTGGTTGACTTGGTCGATGATCGGCAAGCCATAGAGAATAAATGGATCTTCAAGAAGAAGATTGACGCTGATGGTAATGTTACTGTTGATACGTCTCCAATGTATCTATAATTTTTGATTGTTCCATGCTATTATATTATCCATCTAGGATGCTTTATATGCATTTATATGCTATTTAATATGATTTTTGGGACTAACCTATTAACCTAGAGCCCAGTGCCAGTTTCTGTTTTTTCCTTGTTTTTGAGTTTTACAGAAAAGGAATACCAAACGGAGTCCAATTGACGTGCCAATTTTTGATGATTTTTTATGGACCAAAAGAAGCCCCCAGAGTAAAAGAGTTGGGCCAGAAGAGTCCCGGGCTTCCCACGAGGGTGGGAGGCGCGCCCCCACCCTCGTGGGCCCCTCGTGGCCCCCCTGACGGACTCTTTCGCATATATATATCCATATACTCCGAAAACATCCAGGAGCACAATAGATTGGGAGTTCCGCCGCCGCAAGCCTCCGTATCCACCAACAAACGTCTCGGGAGCCCGTTCCGGCACCCTGCCGGAGGGGGGATCCCTCACCGGTGGCCATCTTCATCATCCCGGCGCTCTCCATGACAAGGAGGGAGTAGTTCACCCTCGGGCTGAGGGTATGTACCAGTAGCTATGTGTTTGATCTCTCTCTCTCTCGTGTTCTTGATTTGGCACGATCTTGATGTATCGCGAGCTTTGCTATTATAGTTGGATCTTATGATGTTTCTCCCCCTCTACTCTCTTGTAATGGATTGAGTTTTCCCTTTGAAGTTATCTTATCGGATTGAGTCTTTAAGGATTTGAGAACACTTGATGTATGTCTTGCATGTGCTTATCTGTGGTGACAATGGGATATTCTATTGATTCTACTTGATGTATGTTTTGGTGATCAACTTGCGGGTTCCATGACCTTGGGAATCTATGCATAGGGGTTGGCACACGTTTTCGTCTTGACTCTCCGGTAGAAACTTTGGGGCACTCTTTGAAGTTCTTTGTTTTGGTTGAATAAATGAATCTGAGATTGTGTGGTGCATATCGTATAATCATACCCACGGATACTTGAGGTTACATTGGAGTATCTAGGTGACATTAGGGTTTTGGTTGATTTGTGTCTTAAGGTGTTATTCTAGTATGAACTCTAGGATAGATCAAACGGAAAGAATAGCTTCGTGTTATTTTACTACGGACTCTTGAATAGATCGATCAGAAATGATAACTTTGAGGTGGTTTCGTACCCTACAATAATCTCTTCATTTGTTCTCTGCTATTAGTGACTTCGGAGTGACTCTTCGTTGCATGTTGAGGGATTGTTATATGATCCAATTATGTTATTATTGTTGAGAGAACTTGCACTAGTGAAAGTATGAACCCTAGGCCTTGTTTCCTAGCATTGCAATACCGTTTGTGCTCACTTTTATCATTAGTTACCTTGCTGTTTTTATATTTTCAGATTACAAAAACCTATATCTACCATCCATATTGCACTTGTATCACCATCTCTTCGTCGAACTAGTGCACCTATACAATTTACCATTGTATTGGGTGTGTTGGGGACACAAGAGACTCTTTGTTATTTGGTTGCAGGATTATTTGAGAGAGACCATCTTCATACTACACCTCCCACGGATTGATAAACCTTAGGTCATCCACTTGAGGGAAATTTACTACTATCCTACAAACCTCTGCACTTGGAGGCCCAACAACGTCTACACGGAGAAGGTTGCGTAGTAGACATCAAGCTCTTTTCTTGCGCCGTTGCCGGGGTGGTGAGTGATTGAAGGTATATCTTTAGATCTTGCAATTGAATATTTTTGTTTCTTGTTTTATCACTAGTTTAGTCTATAAAATAAAATTACAAAAAAATGGAATTGAGGGTGCCTCATATGCTTCATCTTTTTAATGTCTTCCGTGAAAATAAGGATTCCAAAAATTGTGCTCAAGTACTAGAAGAAGAATTACATAGAATGCTTGGCATAAAATATGTGAATGATGAGCATGATTGCAATGTTGTAAGTATGAATTCTTTGAATACCCATGATGCTAATGATATGCAAAGCCAGAAGCTTGGGGATGCTATGTTTGATGAATATGATATTTTTTTGTCCCCCAAGTTTTGATGAGCAAATTTATTATGATGAAATCATGCCTCCTATTTATGATGATTATTGTGATGATATGTATGCCATAAAGAATAAACATAACCATGAAACTTGTCATCATGATTTTAATTTTCAATTGGATTATGCTTCACATGATAGTTATTTTGTTGAGTTTGCTCCCACTACTATTCATGAGAAGAAGTTTGCTTATGTGAAGAGTAGTAAAATTTATATGCTTGTGCATCATGAAAATAATGCTTTATGTGATGGTTATATTGTTGAATTCATTCATGATGCTACTGAAAATTATTATGAGGGAGGAACATATGCTTGTAGGAATTGCAATAATATCAAGTTTCCTCTCTATGTGTTGAAAATCTTGAAGCTATGCTTGTTTTGCTTTCCTATGCTAGTTGATTCTTGTTCCCATAAGTTGTTTGCTCACAAAATCCCTATGCATAGGAAGTGGGTTAGACTTAAATGTGCTAGTCATATGCTTCATGATGCTCCCGTTATGTTTCAATTCTTATCTATAATGTGAGCATCATTGTCATCATTATGCCTAGCTAAAAAGGCATTAAAAAGCGCTTGTTGGGAGACAACCCAATATTTACCCTTACTGTTTTTGTGTGTTCACATGATTAAGATACTATAGTAATCATGTTTTATAGCTTTTATTTCAATAAAGTGCCAAGTAAGACCTTTAGGATAGCTTACGGTGATAGTTGTGTTGATCCTGCTGAAAATCAGAAACTTTTGCACCCAATAAATTAGTTTTGATAATTCACAGAAATGTGATTTTGATCTGATTCGTTTTGCTCTGGTACGAAAATTGCTCAGGTTTTCCTAATTTTGTAGAATTTTTGTAGTTACATAAGTATTTGAGAGTTACAGATTACTACAGACTGTTCTGTTTTTTGACAGATTCTGTTTTCTATGTGTTGTTTGCTTATTTTGATGAATCTATGAGTAGTATGGGAGGGTATGAACCATAGAGGAGTTGGAATACAATAGATATTACACCAATATGAATTTAGAATCAGTCCACAACAGTACCTAAGTGGTGGTTTATTTTCTTATACCGACGGAGCTTATGAGTTTTCTGTTGAGTTTTGTGTTGTGAAGTTTTCAAGTTTTGGGTAAAGATTCAATGGACTATGGAATAAGGAGTGGCAAGATCCTAAACTTGGGGATGCCCAAGGCACCCCAAGGTAATATTCAAGGACAACCAAAAGCCTAAGCTTGGGGATGCCCCGGAAGGCATCCCCTCTTTCGTCTTCGTTCATCGGTAACTTTACTTGGAGCTATATTTGTATTCACCACATGATATGTGTTTTGCTTGGAGCGTCATTTTGTTTTATTTTGTTTTGCTTGCTGTATGAATAATATCCCAAGATCTGAAATTCTTAAATGTTAGAGAGTCTTCACATAGTTACATAATTATTCGACTACTCATTGATCTTCACTTATATCTTTTGGAGTAGTTTGTCGTTTGCTCTAGTGCTTCACTTATATCTTTTTAGAGCACGATGGTGGTTTTATTTTGAAGAAATAGATGAACTCTCATGCTTCACTTATATTATTTTGAGAGTCTTAAACAGCATGGTAATTTGCTTAGGTTATGAATTTAGTCCTAATATGATGGGCATCCAAGAGGGATATAATAATAACTTTCATATAAAGTGCATTGAATACTATGAGAAGTTTGATTCTTTATGATTGTCTTGAGACATGAGGATGGTGATATTAGAGTCATGCTAGTGGAGTAATTATGAAATTGAGAAATACTTGTGTTAAAGTTGGCAAGTCCCTTAGCATGCACCATGGTGAATGTTGTGTGACAAATTTAAAGCATGGGGTGTTCTTTGATTGCCTTCCCTATGAGTGGAGGTCGGGATCGCGCGATGGTTAACTCCTACCAACCCTTCTCCTAGGAGCATGCGTAGTAGTACTTTGCTTCGAGGGCTATTAAACTTTTGCAATAAGTATATGAGTTCTTTATGACTAATGTGAGCCCATGGATTATACGCACTCTTACCCTTCCGCAATTGCTAGCCTCTACGGTACCGTGCATTGCCCTTTCTCACCTTGAGATTTGGTGCAAACTTCACCGGTGCATCCAAACCCCGTGATACGATACGCTCTATCACACATAAACCTCCTTATATCTTCCACAAAACAGCCACCATACCTACCTATTATGGCATTTCTATAGCCATTCCGAGATATATTGCCATGCAACTTTCCACCATTCTGTTTATTATGACACGCTCCATTCATTGTCATATTGCTTTTGCATGATCATGTAGTTGACATCGTATTTGTGGCAAAGCCACCTTCATAATTCTTTCATACATGTCACTCTTGATTCATTGCATATCCCGGTACACCGCCGGAGGCATTCACATAGAGTCATATTTTGTTCTAAGTATGAGTTGTATTCTTGAGTTGTAAGTAAATAAAAGTGTGATGATCTTCATTATTAGAGCATTGTCCCAAGTGAGGAAAGGATGATGGAGACTATGATTCCCCCACAAGTCGGGATGAGACTCCGGACTTGAAAAATAAAAGAGCAAAGAAGCCAAAAAAAAGAGGCAAGAGCCCACAAAAATAAAAAAATGAGAGAAAAAGAGAGAAGGGACAATGTTACTATCCTTTTCCACACTTGTGCTTCAAAGTAGCACCATGATCTTCATGATAGAGAGTCTCCTATGTTGTCACTTTCATATACTAGTGGGAATTTTTCATTATAGAACTTGGCTTGTATATTCCAATGATGGGCTTCCTCAAAATGCCCTAGGTCTTCGTGAGCAAGCAAGTTGGATGCACACCCACTTAGTTTCTTTTGTTGAGCTTTCATACATTTATAGCTCTAGTGCATCCGTTGCATGGCAAATCCCTACTCACTCACATTGATATCTATTGATGGGCATCTCCATAGCCCATTAATATGCCCTAGTTGATGTGAGACCATCTTCCTCTTTTTTTGTCTTCTCCACAACCCACCACTCTATTCCACCTATAGTGCTATGTCCATGGCTCACGCTCATGTATTGCAGGTGAAAGTTGAAAGGGTTTAGAATTAAAGTATGAAAGAATTGCTTGGCTGAAACCTCGGTTGTGCATGATTTGAATATTTTGTGTGACGAAGATGGAGCATAGCCAAACTATATGACTTTGTAGGGATGAAACTTTCTTTGGCCATGTTATTTCAGAAGACATGATTACTTTGTTAGTATGCTTGAAGTACTATTATTTTTATGTCAATATAAACTTTTTTTTGAATCTTATGGATCTGAATATTCTTGCCACAATAAAGAGAATTACATGGATAAATATGTTAGGTAGCATTCCACATCAAAAATTCTGTTTTTATCATTTACCTACTCGAGGACGAGCAGGAACTAAGCTTGGGGATGCTTGATACGTCTCCAACGTATCTATAATTTTTGATTGTTCCATGCTATTATATTATCCATCTAGGATGTTTTATATGCATTTATATGCTATTTTATATGATTTTTGGGACTAACCTATTAACCTAGAGCCCAGTGCCAGTTTCTGTTTTTCCTTGTTTTTGAGTTTTACAGAAAAGGAATGCCAAACGGAGTCTAATTGACGTGCCACTTTTTGATGATTTTTTATGGACCAAAAGAAGCCCCCAGAGTAAAAGAGTTGGGCCAGAAGAGTCTCGGGCTGCCCACGAGGGTGGGGGGCGCGCCCACCCCCCTGGGTGCGCCCCTATATCGTGGCCGACTCGGAGACCCCCTGATGTGAGACGTATGCCAAAAATTCCTATAAATATAGAAACCTCCAGAAAATAACCTAAATCGAGAGTTCCGCCGTCGCAAGCCTCTGTAGCCAGCAAAAACTAATCGGGACCCTATTCCGGCACCCTGCCGGAGGGGGATCCCTCACCGGTGGCCATCTTCATCATCCCGGCGCTCTCCATGACAAGGAGGGAGTAGTTCACCCTCGGGGCTGAGGGTATGTACCAGTAGCTATGTGTTTGATCTCTCTCTCTCTCTCGTGTTCTTGATTTGGCACGATCTTTATGTATCGCGAGCTATGCTATTATAGTTGGATCTTATGATGTTTCTCCCCCTCTACTCTCTTGTAATGGATTGAGTTTTCCCTTTGAAGTTATCTTATTGGATTGAGTCTTTAAGGATTTGAGAACACTTGATGTATGTCTTGCATGGGATGCCCGTGGTGACAATGGGGTATTCTATTGATTCACTTGATGCATGTTTCGGTGATCAACTTGCGGGTTCCATGACCTTGGGAATCTATGCATAGGGTTGGCACACGTTTTCGTCTTGACTCTCCGGTAGAAACTTTGGGGCACTCTTTGAAGTTCTTTGTGTTGGTTGAATAGATGAATCTGAGATTGTGTGATGCATATCGTATAATCATACTCACGGATACTTGAGGTGACATTGGAGTATCTAGGTGACATTAGGGTTTTGGTTGATTTGTGTCTTAAGGTGTTATTCTAGTACGAACTCTAGGATAGATCGAATGGAAAGAATAGCTTCTTGTTATTTTACTACGGACTCTTGAATAGATCGATCAGAAAGGATAACTTTGAGGTGGTTTCGTACCCTACAATAATCTCTTCGTTTGTTCTCCGCTATTAGTGACTTCGGAGTGACACTTTGTTGCATGTTGAGGGATTGTTATATGATCCAATTATGTTATTATTGTTGAGAGAACTTGCACTAGTGAAAGTATGAAGCCTAGGCCTTGTTTCCTAGCATTGCAATACCATTTACGCTCACTTTTTATCATTAGTTACCTTGCTGTTTTTATATATTCAGATTACCAAAACCTATATCTACCATCAATCACTACAAAAAAATACACTTCCGTGATGATACGTGTTTGTCACAGTAGGTCACGTTTTCTGTCATGCATGTACATCCATGACGATTTTATGACAGAACCAAGATAGTCATACATGTGCTATCGTAGAAGTGTTCCATGACATTACCAAAATTATCATCACGGAAGTGTCCACCTCGATGACGATAAATCGCGCATCACAGAAGTGCTTTTGTCAAGGGTGGTCGACACGTGGCATCCACCGTAACGGAACGCCGTTGAGCTATCGGGTCCGGTTTTGGATCCGATAACCCGTTAACAGCCCCGACCAATGGGGATTTTCCACATGTAAAATCATCATTGGCTGGAGGAAACATGTGTCGGCTTACCGTTGGGACAGATGTCATCCACTCATTGGACCCAAGGCGCCTATGATACGTCGACGTGTGGCACGGCCCAACAGAGGCCCATTCCTATGAAAAGGCCGGCCCATTTGACTTGGTCAAAAGGTGGCGGGCCGGCCCACGGAAAGCCTGTTAACGGCATGTTCGCATATAGCCCATTTACAACCCGCTAACCCAGGGCCCGTTACGCCTATCCGAATTAGGCCCAGTAGCGTCATCTGGGCCGTCCAATATGATTCCAGCCCGTTTTAACTTCTGACCCATGTGTGGCCCATGACTTCTTTCGGCCCATATGAGGCCCTTTGTAACTCTTGGCCCATTAACGGCCCGTGGTGAAACTGGCCCGTAATGAACAGTGTATCACTTTATACCCATTAACGGCCCATTATTCCATTGGGCCGTTTCCAGCCCAAGTTATCTTTCGGCCTTCTCAGGGCCCATTTATTCTTGGGCTCATTTGCAGCATTCGGTTACTTACGGCCCGTTACTGTCATTTTCTGCTTGTGGGCCAAATTCAGCCCGTCGTTACAGTCGGCCCGTTTGTGGATCGTTAATACGTTGGGCCGTTTTCATGTCAAAAAAACCGTTGGGCTGTTTTCATAGAGTTATCAAATACGGCCTATTAACGGCCCGTTATGGTCCACGAATAGTACGGCCCATGATTGGCGAAATGATGATACGCCCCGTAGAAGGCCCATGGATCCTACGGCCCGTAGAAGGCCCATGGACCCTACGGCCCGTAGAAGGCCCATGGATCCTACGGCCCGTACAGAAGGCCAATGGATCCTACGACCCGTAGAAGGCCCATGGATCATACGGCCCGCAGGAGGCCCATGGTTACAACAGTCCGTGTGCTGCCATGATTATTTTGGCCTAGTTACCAAAAATAGGCTATTGTGGCCACTAGAAAAACACAGAAAAAGAACTGCAGTGACTACAAGCAAACAACTAAACAAGACAATGAGGAAATAAATAAGCAAGCAATTAACGCTAGCCTATTACCGCTATTACACATATTACATCCACTGGGCATCAAAGTTCGCCACCAGTGCAAATATAGGGAACAAAGCAGCATATTACATACACTGGCCGTCAAAATTGGCCACCAGTGCAAATAAACGCGGCAGCAAAACAAGAGCATAACTGAAACAACTTCAGAAGAGCTCAAGAAACGTTATCCTGGGTATCCACCATGCTGGCAATAAGCTTAGCAAGCTTATTAGCTTTGTCCTGTTTGGCGCTAAAATCCTCCAACGCTTGCTGTTGCACCAGAAAGTATGCATCTGAATGCTCCAGGGACTTCCGCAGTCCTTCCGCTTCTTGTCGCAGCACAGCTGATCGATGTCTTTCAGCTTGTAGTTGAGACTCAAGAAACCGAACTGATTCAGACAGTGAGTTTGAATAGCTTGTGCAAGCGGTAGTGGCCAGTAACTCGAACACTAAACCAAGACAGGACTTTGGGGTTGTCTCACTGTCTTCAAGATAGTCTTCCTTAGCTGTTTTATCAGCTTTGTTGGAGACCAACAAGGATGTGTCACTATCCTGAACCTTATCTGCATTACTTCCTTTACCATTGCTTAATAAGGCACTCTTCCCCAATATTCTGTCAGCATTCTAAAAGAAGAAACAAGCAGACACATAACAGGTTTAGCATGTACTAGTATATGAAACTCATTTCGGTGAACCAGTTCATTAGTAAGGTGGACAGGATTAAACTACCAAGTCTTCTATTGCCAAGTACTAGTACATAATAAAAGCATCAAACAAACATATATCTATGTCCTATGGTCACTGCATTGTCTTGCCAAATCAAAATAGAGACACGGTTCAAATCATATCAGTTCAAGACAAAGTAGCAGTGAAAGAATACAAAGCGTGGGAAACTACACGGCACAACAAGATTTCAGATGGGTACCACGGGTCTACATGTACAACAACACTATTGGCTCTGTTGTGATGCTAGTAATGTGCATGATATGAGAAGTCAACTGTATACACAATTGAAATTGAAATCAACAGAGCTATTGATAAGAGCAAACCTGTTAAAGAAACATGCGTGAACATACCTGCTGTGCCATTGGAGTTTCGATTGGATCCTTCAATTTAAAAATAAGTTTGTATGAGTAAATACAGTGATACAAGAGCAAAGCAGTATGCACGATAGCAATCATAGTTAAAAAAGGCGCGCCTAGGCTCTAGGCGTTGGCAAAACGCATTGCGCATAACTACGCTTAATCTGTGCATAACTGCGCATAAGCATGCGCTTTGGTCAGTAAAGCGCAAGGCGGTGGCAAAACGCACAATTAACGCCTAGCGCTTTTTTGAACTATGATAGCAATGGAATCTTAAATTAGAACAGTTGTTCTTCAGGTTTAGGCACTTGTTCTACATGAACAGAGTACAGTAAGACGCAAGAATATAGTACTTAAAAATAGAAAATGAGCTCATAGACCTTACCACATTCTTGGTTCGGGACCAGTACAGAACAAGGCGTTCCCAGTCATCGTCCAGTAAATGTGTCTCAGGAGAACGTAAGGGAATTTGATGAGTTTCTTTGCCGGTGAAGTACGTTTTCTTCAGGTAATTCCGATACTGCCACCAAGCATTCTTGAAGATAGCAGAGGTATTAGCACAGGTTACCTCATCCTGAGTTTCCAAATCGGTCCTTCTCTATAGAGAAAAATGGGAAAATTTGTTGTATTATAACCATCATGGAGGTAGGATGTATGGGACAAAGCAAAGTAATTGCCATGAATAACATTACTTACACATAACTCCTGGACAAACACCTGCAACTGGCATTTTCCTTCATCTTCAGTATAATATTTCCAAGATGGGAAGATACGCACATACGATTTAACAACATCAAATGCGATAGATGCTAAACTACGACTAGCTGGTTGTGCTTCCTCCACAGGAATAGGCGTACTAACTGGTGGAGTTGGGGTTCGCCGTGGTAGTACTGGCCCTTTGGGCACTGGAGCTGCCTTACTAACTGCTCTTGTTTGGGAGCTCTGTGGTGGAGATGGTGCTGTGTCAACAGGAACTGGGTTACTATCTGCTGGGGTTGGGGTTAGATTGGGTGAAGCTGGTTCTCTGTCCATCGCAGTAGGGGTACAATCTGCGAGAGTTTGGGTTATGTGTGGTAGGGCTGGTTCTTGTGCATGTACAACCGGGGTGCTATCTCCACCAAGAGGTAGCACTGTTTTATTTGAAGACCGTGTTTTTAGTCCGCTAGATACTGGCATCACCCGCTCCAATTCAAATGGCTGATAAACAGGAAACATAGTTGAATGTACAGACATTGTATGAGAGACAGATGCAATAGATAGTGTGGAAAAAGAGGGCATGAAATAGTTGACATGTATATTGTTTAACTAAAACGGATAGCATGACATAATTTCACATATATGATGTCTATCTAAACTGGATAGCATAGCATAACATAATTCAAAGATATGATGAATAACTAAACAGGATCGCATGACATAATTCACCTACATGTTATCTAAGTAATCAGGATCGCATCATTTAATTCACATATGTGATTTATATGCTAAACAGAGGGCATTCGATATGATGTCTGAACTAAGAACATGGTGTTGAATATTGTGTATATGATGTCTAAACTATGCAATGCAAGACACCATATGCATGATATGAGCAGTATAACCGTGCCAAGTTAGAGCATACACCTCGGTGGGGGAATAGGACTGGTCATCTGTCTCTGAATCCATCTCTGAGGAGCTATCGGGACCCAACAAGAGATCTGCTTCGACAGGTAGCACTGTCTGCTCTGAAGGCCTTGTTTTCACTCCAGATTTTTCCATCTCCCACCCAAATGGCTGATTCACAGGAAGAGTAGTTTAATGTACAAACATTGTCGACAAATGGAAATGTAATGAAGAAAAGGATGGGCAAGATATCATTCAAATATATGATGCCTGGTTAAACAGGATGGCATTGCACATTTCACATATATTATGGCTGGCTAAAAGACATGAGACTGCATAATTCCCATATATGATATAGAAACTAAACAGGTGGCATTACAGAACATGTCTAAACTAAGCAGATGACATATATGATGTCAAAAGTAGGCACTGCAAGGCAACATATGCATGATATGACTAACATCATCATGCCAAGGTAGAGCAAACACCTTGGGGGGTAAATAGGAGTGGTCAGCGGCGTCTGAATCCGCCTCAGAACAGATATCTTCCTCTGGATTACAATCTGGAGAGGGGTGGGGAGGGTTTGCCATTGAACCCACCATGGAGCGATGTCTGCATGACATTGTATTGCCGCGCAAAACTCTTCTCTTTTTCTCTACATGTTCAGCATGACTGTGTACAATATCTGACATGCATACGAAAAAAATATGGTGAGATTATGTAAGGAGAGCATGCAGAAATTTAGAGTGATGGTAACAACCAGTGGATGGATCCAAAAATAATGATAGCAGGCTGATGATTGCTTTAATTTAATAAAAAGACAGATGATGATTGCTTTACTATTTGTTTCCCACCCAAGATGAACAACATAGGCATACCCTAGGTGAACCAGATATTAGACAGACATACTATTCATTGCTGCCTCGATATGTGCCCCACAACTAATTTAGAACTCAAGTTTGAACATTAATTTGGACCTGACTTGGAGTCCAAGAGGTGAACAGGACGATAAAGTAGCAGGTAATTTTAAGCAATGCATAACATAAGCAGAAACAAAAGAGTGCGACCTCTCTTGTGGACCCGTGTACTCCTCAGGTTCATCTGCTGAGTCGATGATGGTGATGCCGTTGCGGTGGGTGCCGGCGGCAGGGAAGGAGATCTGAGGCGGCGAAAGACGGTCAGGAGTCGTGATGTCTGGTTTGGTGGATGCTTCTGTCGATGGAGCAGCTCAGGTGAGGTGGACGACGTCGCGGCAGGAGCAGGACAAACCACACAAAGTTCCCTTCGACACCTACCTGTAACTGAAGTAATTCTGTAAGGGCTCATTTGGCTTGCATGATTCTAAAAACGCAGGGATAGGAAAAACACCGGAATAGGATAGGAATGCACATGGTAAACAGAGCATTTGTAAACACAGGATTTCTGTCAACTTGGGTGTTTGGTTTACAGGAATTGGAAGAGCAGAGGAATGCAAAGAAACATGGCCAAAATAAAGTGAAACCATATGAAAGCGTGTACAGTTAGAATGTTATTCTGCCACTAATGCACTTGGTCTTGTTTTCATGCATAGGATTTTGAAAAGTAGGTCCAGGTGGATGTTTTGCTTCATTCCTTTCAACAAAATGCATGAATAATTGAATAGTAGAGTGCCATTGGAAAATTCCCTATTGCTATGTTTTTCCGTTGAACCAAAATAGCCCTAATGGATCGACGTGAATGTATAGTAATAAGTGATGCAACAAGTGTACAACCTCTTTGCCGTAGCCGTGTCGACCTCAGCATCATTGGGTTGGTCGCTGAAGCAGTTGAGGCAGAGGTGGCTGTCGGAGGTGTGGAGGAAGATCTGAGGAATCTGTAGACGGCGTCCAGGGCACTGCTCTGTTGTGATGGATCGTTCTGTCGTTGGAGCAGCTTCGGTGAGCCGTAAGACGTCAAGGCTGAAGCAGCACAAGACAGACATCGTCAATCTCAAGTGGGATTCTAATAGCATCTCCAATAGATGATGTAAAATAGATGTAAAATTTACATCACCAAAAACCACCTGACTACAACAGATGAGGTAAAAACTGTTGACTCTGAACTTAACTGTCGAAACTGAAATTTACTGTGGAATCTGAATGCTACTGTCAAAACTGAACGCAATGGTAGCAGAGAGGCACTTGACATGTAGTTTAGGGAGGGCCTGCAGTTCATCTTCAACCTGCACCCCCTGAGCCGCCAACCACCACCAGCCGAACCGTCGGCCCCAGCGCCGCCTCGCCGCCCCGAAACAACTCCCCACCGCCGGTCCGCCGCCACCCCGGCCAGCCCTCTAGCCCTCCCTGCCCCCACCCTGAACCCTAAGATAGATAGTGGGGTACCTCTCCGGCGAGCCGCCGTCCCCGCTGCAGGTGGTTCTTCCTTAACTCCAGCAAGCCCCCCCCCCCAACCCCTGAAAATCGACTGACCCAAAAGTCGATTCAGTCGACTGAAGTGTAGCTAAATCGGAACAGAGCAGCAGCACGAGCGAGGGGGTGAGCAGCAGCAGCAGCTGGGCGAGCGAGCGATTGAGCGAGAGCTAGAGCAGCAGCAGCAGATCCGGCTGGTATGGCCGCCGCCGTCGAAGGGGCCTCGCACTAGGGGAGAGCCGCCGTGGAGATGTCACCTGTGGCGCCGGCTTCAAGGTAGCCGCTCCATGGGGGTGCGGGATGGAGCACCATCGGCGGCGGGAGGTCGAGTTAAGGAGAAGGTGCGATGCAATGAGTGTACAACCTCTTTGGTGGCGCCGAGTAGGCCTCGGCTTCGTCCGAGGAGTCGGTGAGGATGTTGCGGTTCCGGTGGAGCAGGTTAAGCGGCGCTGTGGGGATGGAGTAGCCGCGATAGACGAGGCGATCATCGGAGCAGCTCCTTGGAGGTGCAGGACGGGGCGGCTGAACCGGCAGGACGACGAGATTGACGACGGATCCTCATCCGGGGAGGTGGACGAGGGATGTCGAGTTGTTGCGGTGGACGACATCGTCGGGGAAGAGGCTCCGACTAGGCAGCGGTGAGGTGGCGGGCCGAGGAGGGTGGGGTTTCGCGGCTGGAGCAGAGAGGTTATGGCGGCCTGGGATTTCGAATGGCGAAAAGGGGGCGATGGGAGGGGGTGAACCATGACTTAGGGATGCGCTTGTCCAAAATATAGGGTGTGTTACAAAAGTGCCCCCCACCAATTTGAACTAGCGGCCCTTTCGGCTCAGAGTTAGAAGGGGGATTTCACGTGTCGGGATTTGGCAACTGGAGGGAGTTTTCGCGCGCGTTGTAATTTCGGGATAGCAAGGCGCGGGTTGTGAAGGCGCCAGTTTTGGGAGCACGATATCTGAATTTTCGGGATATAACAAGACGCGGGTTGAATTTTAGGGACAAGCCTAACGTGTAGTAATATTGTACTTGTACGTACCAAATCAATTCGCACTTCCCTCAACCAAAAAGAAAACAAAAAAATAAAACTATTCACACCACACAAAGAGAGAGTCTTGCCCCGTTTTACTATACAAATGCTATTCAAAGCTACTCCCTCCTTCCATCTATATAGGGCCTAATGCGTTTTTCGATGCTAACTTTGACCAAATATTAGAGCAATAATATATGACATGCAACTTACACAAAGCACACCGTTAAATTCGTCTGTGAAAGGTTCTTTCAATGATATAATTTTCACATTGTGCATGTCATGTACTATTAATCTTGTCAATAGTCAAAGGCGGTCTTAAAAAACTCATTACGCCCTATATAGATGGAAGGAGGGAGTATGAATCCATGTTATGTCCAATTAAATTTTTTCGCTTGCTGTATAATGCATGTAACCTACTCATACCAACATTTTAGTGCATTCCAAATGTCTATACTACCGCTGCAATTCGAACTAAATTTGAATTCGTTTCTCTATTTCAATAAGAATCTACAATCATGATTGTTGCCAACTTCAACCATCATTCGTGTATTACCTTAATAACACACCACATGATTACTATAGAGATAGATATGAACTATGTGTACTACATGAACTCGAATTCTATTTTTTGAATACACTTGATGTTGATTCCAAATAATAGTACATTTGATGTACTAACTATATATTCATAATCTAAACCATGTTCCATACGTACACCGTGTTTATCACACAAAGTATAGTGCCCCGCCCCCTACATTATGACAAGTATTTAGACCTGAGCTGCAAAAGCCACACATTAGCCCAAATTATAATCAATGTTCTATGTATTATACGTAGTACTAGCAAGATGCCCATGCGTTCCACAGAACATCAACATGATCAAGGGGCCTAATTTGCAAATATGGAGAGGGGTGTGGGTATCTTTTTTCAAAATTGCCATAGTTTCCTTCCTATCCGCCAGATATAAATCGGACGGCCTATATTGCAGGATGGCAGGCACACCATCATCAACAACTCCGTTTTTTATAAGAGTAGAGATAAAATATATTATATGTAGTATAACATGTTCATAACCACACCATGTGTATCACCGTTATATATATTCACACATGCGTCGGTTTAAAACACTATGATAAATTCTTCAAATATCCGAATTCGCTTTTTATAATGAAGTATGATCTCTATTCGTCTTTTACACCCACACAATCCTCTTATCTTTGTAGCTAGCGCTAACTTTCTCTCGTGCATGCACACGCCCGCATCCCTCTCACCCTCCCTCAGCATTCTCTAGCTCCATCGCGCAAATTCGTCTTTTCACTTTAGGTCGTTCACCCACGGTGTGTGTAGGCCCCCCAGCTCCTTCTTTACGGCACACATCGATCGATATGCCTCTCTAGCCAGGTGTGCCTAGCACAAACACAAGCTTCCCCTCTTCTCTTATCACCGTCCATGCCTCACTCCCACCACTCTTTTCATCGATCTCCTACTCGCACACTCCTTCCCCCTCGATATAGTATGCCTCTCGTCCCACCTCCTAGATGCATCCCTCTCTCTCTATCCTTCTCCTCGTGCCTCATTTGCTTCTAACACACACATGCATGTATACCGATCGATCTCCCAACATATACCTAGATCGACTTTAACTATCCCCCCCATCGATCGACGTACCTCACAAGTTATGTCTCTCCTTTCTCTAACAAAGGGCGATTGATCTTCCTATGTAGTTACGTCTGCTTACCACAGCCATATCGTCCCCCTCATCATTCGTGCATGCCTCCTGACCCGTCTCTCACACGCACGTGCACAGACAACAAGCAGCCATCTCCTCTCTTATTGATATTGCGGGCGTGCCCTCCCTTTGTCTAGCAAGCCTATCCCACCATTTGTTAGAAGCAACTCCACTACCACCCCCTCCAACACTCTAGCTCTGTCTCTCTCCCAACCTTATTCCTCTCCTGCACATATGCATGGATGCCGATCGATCTCCCTTAATACATGAGGTAGATCGATCTCCTTAATACATGAGGTAGGCCTCTCTCCTCCTCCACACATATACCAGCCATTGTACCTCTATAGTTAATTGGGCCTCCCTCTTCCCCCACCACACACCGATAGTCAAGCGCTGCAGGTAGGTATCCATGCCACAGAGACAAACTGCACATGTCCCCTCTCACGTTCCAGTAGGCCAGCCACTCTATATCTTTGACGTGGGCACACACAAATTCGATGGCACTCTTTATCGATCGCGCGCGCGCACACACACACACACATCATCCCTCTCTTCGATTCTATGGACACCTCAAGCCGATGATACCTCCACTCTCTTCTCGTGGATCGCCCCCTCTATATATATGTTATATCCAGGACTCTATTTCACACACATTGCATATGTTACATTTTTTAATTGACCCCCCCCCCCCAAAAAAAACTCTCACGAACCAACACACTATATCTCTCTAGGTTTGTATCTCTCTCACACAACCCCACGTAGGTGGTGTACGTATACAAGAAGAGAATAGGTGCACCATGCACGTACTCACGCTTCGTGCCCAGCCACACCCGCGCGGGTACACGGTGGAGCTCATTTCTTTACAAAATGGCAGCCCACGTGCTAATTTGAATGCATGTAGCGGTTGTTTACCTAGGGAGGTTGTGTACCACGCGTGCACGAAACAAAGTTCGACTTGACGCATTGTCGCATTATTTTTAAATAAAGTTATAGCGCTCAATGGCACATACACAGAATATAAACAATTTTTATGGAGAAAAAGGTAGTCCGCTCCTCTATATACAATGGAGCCTGCCTGCCTGGTTTGTCTCTCTTCAGAGTATCTCACACAAGGCTGTGGTGGCCTCTCTCTCTCACCGTTGGTCACTGATCCGGCCGCATCCCGTCCGCCAGGGGAAAGGGAGGAAATGCATCGTTTCTCCGTTCGACGGCGCCGAGGCAGCACATCCCGATCTGCGGTACACGTTGTTCTCTCTGACAAAGCTCCGGCGCGGTAGGGCCTACGCCACCTGCTCGCTGCCGCAGTATGGGCAGATTCCGCCCGCCGCCGCTCACCTAGTTACATCCTGACGACCTTCAGGTATCCCCTCCGGCCTTGCTCCACTGCCCGTCTTCCCACGTCGCTGCATGTGGATCTTCCATAGTTCTTTGCCCAAAAAGTAGGTCGTCCGACGTACTTTCCATATTGCAATCTCGTCCTCACACCATTTTAGACAAACACAACTGTGTTGTTATCTTCCCTTAGGACAAGGAATATGCTTCTTTTTTGTCGTCGCATGTGTCATCAGCTGTTATTGGCCAGTAATTGTTTCCTTTCTACCTCTTTTTGCAAACAGGGCTATCCATTTCACCTTGTTGCTATTGCGACCTTTTGGTGAACTGCACAAATCACTTTTTCTTAAGAGTGTTTTGTGCAGTTGTACTAAAATGTCACACGGGCAACATCTGTACATTTCAGTGCGACTGCACAAAGGGAGATTGGTTTTGCTCTATCCTCCTCATCCAATTCCGAGCCTAATCTTCTCCAACTAGTTAGTCTTAAGAGAGACTGCAAAGGTGACCTGCTTCTATTTGTGTGTTTATTGTTTCATCAGCAGTCCTCTATTATCGTAATCACACTTAATATCTTTGGAACAGGGACGCTCAGCTCTATTTTAGTGGAACTGCACAAAATGATCGGAATGTTGCATGCTCCAGACAGCTACTTTTTTCCCAACATGCCTTGTTGATTTAGACAGAGCTGGGGGGACGTTGCTGCCAATGAAAGCATGGATCAATTTTAATTTAACACCTTCTCACAACTTTGTCTTCAGTTGTGATGTAAATATTAGCTCTGATCTGCTAATAATTGAGATGCATTAGCAAGGAAGTTAGTTTTTTATTGTTTCCGAAAGAGCATCGATGGCAAGACACACGAAACAAAAGCTGAAAGCTCAACCATTGTACAATTTCATGTCGCTGGAAAATTATTTGTATAGTACGTCAATTATGTAAACAAATGCTGGAAGCTTGATAGCATTGCCAGAAGCCTCTTCAGCATCCGGGTCCATGTGCCATACACAAAATTATACTCCTTCGTTCCTAAATATTTGTCTTTTTACAAATTTCAAATGGGCATATTTTAGAGTGTAGATTCACTCATTCTGCTTCGTATGTGTACTCCCTCCGTTCCTAAATACTCTATTTGTCTTTCTAGAGATTTCAACAAGTGACTACATACGGAGCAAGAGTGAATCTACACTCTAAAATATGTCTATATACATCTGTATGTAGTAGTTCATTTGAATCTCTAAAAAGACAAATATTTGAGTAGTCACTCGTTGAAATCTCTAGAAAGACAAATACTCCGGAGTATATTTAAGAACCGAGGGGTAGTGCACAACCGCATGGGAGACTCAGCCCGGTCGTTGCGCCGCATTAATAGTGAGTAATGAGCAATCAAATCATAAGCCCCACCTTTCCCACTGTAAGTTGCTCGGAAGAAGCAACCATCAGTACGCTCTTCTTTGAATCCGCTCATACTACTCCATCCGTCACTATTTATAGAGCGCACTTCAAAAAAAAGAAAAAATCTGTGGGACCAAGGCGACTAGCGATCGGCTTGAAAAATAGCATTGGTAGTTATAGCACGCGTCTATTACTAGAGGAAATAATGCGTACACACATGCATGCAGTGCTTCCACCCCGGGTACACACATGCATGCACTTACTCCACTCCGTAGTAGTACATCGAGAGAAAATTGTGGACTTGATTGCGGTTACCACGCCCTAATTAATTGAGCATTAAACCAAACACATCTAAAGTCTCTCTGATGGTGGAAATGCATTGAGAGAAATGCATCATAATGAAGCGCGCCCTGTAAACTGTGACGGAGGGAGGAGTAGTATGAAGGTGCAAAACCAAGTACGCGTATGGCCAGTTGGTCAACGCACCTCCTCTTGGCATATCACTGACATGTGGGACAGGAGTGTGAGCAAACCGATCTCAATTGACGGCAAAATGGCCAACCCGCCGTTCCTTGAGAGAGAGGAGGAGCGAGAACACACAGACGGGATCGCACGGAGGCCAAGATATATTCGAGCATGGTTGGTTGATCGATATCATCATTACATGTTGGGCTGCCGTTTTCCACCCTTCTCCAGAATAAACTGGTACTTTATTAGAGATTAAAAATTAAGAGTACAGACGCTCCACCATATGCGGTTCTAGTAGTAGTACTACTCGTACTACTAAACCTTGTGCTTGGCTCTTCGCCTCTTCGTGAAGTCGAACAATGATAGTACTCCGCATGTTGGGTACTACAGTGTATGCCTCTGACAATCTGACACCGAATGGACTGACGCATGTCCACCGCCTGCGCGAGGGTAGGTTGCATTAGTCAAAAGGTGTAAGCGAGCTTCACCTTGTCCTGCAAGCTTCTCCTTGTTCTGCGAGTTGACGGGACACACCAAAAAGTAGTGCTAGTCCATACTCCCTCCTTTCCGGTTAATATGGATTAATCTTTTTTGCGGGTGAATGAGAGAGCTTTATTCATATATAAGCATTCTTAGGACTATCAGCCAAGACACTGGTCACTAGGAAGCAAGGTACCCCGCAAAAAAAGAAGTAGGAAGCGAGGTGTTATATCAAGCCAGCTCTCGGCCACATTCAAAGTGCAGCAAGCACGGTTCGCACAAAGATGCGCCGCAAGGTTTGATGACCTGTTTACATGCTGAATAACAAAAAAAGAGGAAATATTACCGAGCGCTCCTATTTGTAACAGGATATGAGCCAGAATTAAGCGAGAATTGTGGCGAGTGCTCCATGCAATCAACTTCCATTATCACATGCGAGAACCCTCGAAGAGAACCAAATGTGTTGAAGATTGCTTTATCACATTTTAAAATTAATAAGAGTGCAGACGCTCCTCCATCCGGTTCCTAGTACTAGTATAGTACATACCTCTATAGACTATAGTAGTAGTACTAGTACTACTAGTAAACTTTGCGCTTAGTTGTTCGCCTATTCGGGAAGTCGAACAATAATAGTACAAGTATAGTGTATGCTTCTGCAATCTGACACCAAATTAACTGTTGCACGTCCACCGCCTGAGCGAGGGAGAGCTTGCATTAGTCAAAAGTTTCTCCTTGTCCTGTGAGCCACCGCGTGCAAGCTTCTCCCGTCCTGCAACCTTCTCCTCGTTTGTCAAGTTGACATGACACAACAAAGTAATGCTAGTCCATACTGCCTCCTCTCCGGTTAATATGGCTTAATTTCAAATGAGATAAATACACTGTCTGTCACTGTATATTTGTAAAAATACGGTCAGTGGACTTCATAATACGCTCATTGCGCTCAATATATATATATTCTGTGTTTATATGGTCACTAGCTCACCCTGACCGAGTATGTGTGTGCATGCACGTGTAGGTTGAGCACTTGAGTGTGACCGTGTGTGTTTCGTCGTGTGCTCGGACATGCATGCATTAGGGCGTCGCGCTCGTTTTTGCATCCATGTGTACATGTGAGTGTTGCATACACGTAGGGGGAGTACGTGTAGGGGCCACTAAGGAGCAGTCAAATCACACAGTAAGTTAGTCGGAAGAAGCAACCATCATTTCACTCTTCAATGACACGTACGCAATATAAAATGGTTGATATGGAGAGAAAAAGAAAACCACTATATATACACTAGCAGGAGCCTAAGCTACAAGCCTGCTTTCTTAGATTGCTCTCTTCACAAGCATAGAACGACGGTGGCCACACCGTTGGTCGCATATCCGGCCTGATCCCGCAGCCGGGGGAAGGGAACGATGTTCTGCATAGACGCGGTCGACATCGGCAAGGGAGAAAACCCACAGTCGATGTGTCCCAATCGGGGTCACGCGGTATGGGCCGATGCCGTGTCCCAACCGCCCTTCTAGCTACAGCCCGACGTCCCAAGTAGTCCATCTTTTTGGAGCCGCCTTGCTCCACTGTCGTAGCTCCATCTTCATGTCGATCTTTCTTTACTTCTACTGTCTTCTACTTGTGATGAGTTTATGTCTCATGAACTAGTGCCAGTACTATTATTCTAATCACACTTCTTCAATATCTTTGCCATCAGGGATGCTCAGGTCGATTTTAGTGGAACTACACAAAAGCATCGCATGATCCGAGGGTGCCATCCATCTTTCCTTCGACAGGTTCTACCAGGCCAGGAAATTAAATCTTGTTTAGGGTTTAGGGTTTAAGTCATAATGACCCATGTCGGTGTCAAAACTGGTGGATCTCGGGTAGGGGGTCCCGAACTGTGCATCTAAGGCTAATGGTAACAGGAGGCGGGGGACACGATGTTTACCCAGGTTCGGGCCCTCTCGATGGAGGTAATACCCTGCTTCCTGCTTGATTGATCTTGATGATATGAGTATTACAAGAGTTGATCTACCACAAGATCGTAGTGGTTAAACCCTAGAAGCTAGCCTATGATTATGATTGTTGTTGTCCTATAGACTAAACCCTCCGGTTTATATAGACACTAGAGGGGGCTAGGGTTACACAGAGTCGGTTACAGAGAAGGAGATCTACATATCCGAATTACCAAGATTGCCTTCCACGCAAAGGAGAGTCCCATCCGGACACGAGATGAAGTCTTCAATCGTGTATCTTCATAGTCCAACAGTCCGACCAAAGTATATAGTCCGGCTGTCGAGGACCCCTTAATCCCGGACTCCCTCAGTAGCCCCTGAACCAGGCTTCAATGACGATGAGTCCGGCACGCAGATTGTCTTCGGCATTGCAAGGCGGGTTCTTCTCCAAATTCTCCAGAGTACCTATTGTAACGAGCAGTGTGCGGCTTCCCATCAATGTTTCACTCCTCGGCTTATGTGTTGTAATAATGGATATCTCCATGTGTCAAGCGAATGCGAGAAGTCAGGGCATTTTTACATTTGCCACCCTGACCATGTAAGTAAATTGTCTATCTAAAGAGACGGGGATCCTCGGATCCAAATCACACCATCCTCCCCCAGCGAGCATCCACCAGAGCGTGCCCGAAAGAAACCATTCCATCATGGCCGGCCGTCGCAGCTCCTCCTCTCGCTCCCATAGCACTAAGCCAGGCGATTGGGATAAGTGTTCTGTTCCCCACAGCCGATTGGTAGAGTTGCAGACCCAGGGGTTTCTCCCGCCTGCATACATGGTCCCCGTCCGAGCCGGACTAGCCACCTACAATGACCGGGAGCAAGCGGAGAGTTTTCCCAACCCGTCCAAGGGGGAGCGGGTATGCCTTGTCCCTTTCTTGCTGAGGGGACTTGGATTTCCAATCCATCCGTTCCTCCGCGGGCTCCTGGAGTTCTATGGCCTCCAGCTGCATAACTTATCCCTTGCCTCTATTTTACATATCGTCGGCTACGTCGCCTTTTGTGAGCTGTTTCTGGGCTGCGAAGCTCATTTCGAGCTACGGAAGAGGCTATTCTGCCTCGTACCCCATACTCAGGAGGGGTCAATATATCAAGTGGGCGGAGACGAAATATGGTGCATCGCCGAGACCGGATACCTGTCCTGTACTCCGAAGAAGACATCCAAAGACTAGCCTTCAGAGTGGTTTTATATGGAGGACGTCCCCCTTATGGACCCTATTCGGATGGGCCTTCCTGAGTTTGCAAATGCCCCGTTGAAGAAATGCCACAGTTGGCGCCCCCGGAGCCCCTAGGAGGAAGATAACAGAGAGGTCCTTTTCCTGATGGACAGGATAAAAATGTTGGCCAGATCAGGACTGACAATAATTGAGGTTATGTCAATATGTATAATGCGGGGGGTACAACCACTTCAGTATCGGGGGAAACCCATGTGGCACTTCAATGGGGGAAGATGACGCCACCCGCTGCAGCCGTAAAGGTCCGAACTCCACCGCCGCTTTGGCGAAAATATTGTCCGACTTGTTCAAAGGAGAAGAAGAGGAGTTCATCCGTATTAAGCCACGGGATGGATTCTCCATGTACAACCCCCAAGCTGGCTGAGCAGCTACCTTTTATTCCAGTCTTTTCCCGCATTCCTCATCACAAATATTTACCTTGCCAATTCATAGCAGGAACTGCAAAAATCTATGAGGGAGGTCCACAACCCGTCTCCACAGCCAGAGGACCCCGACCAGGCCCTCGACCTCGGACTTGAAGAAGATCCGGACATATTTGTGGAGCTCGTCGATAGGACATTTTATCAGTTAAGTTGTGATGGTGCCTTGGTGGCCATCATAGCTGATTATACTGGCCTACTCCCTACATCACATGTAAGTAAAACCGGAGTCCCAATTTACAAGAAGGATACCCTCTTGCGCCTTACCCACCGCGCCTGTATTGCGTTTTACAGGGAAGGCCATCGGAACACCACGCCGAACCCGCGGTGACTCGTCAACAAGGAGCACCGAAGCCGGGTCGGCTTAAAAGGAATGCAGTCAGGACCAAGACACCGTCGCAGAGGTATGATTAAAAACTTGCTACGCAATTATCGTCCTTAAAATATAACAATGTCCATGGTTCCCCGGCAGAAAAAGCGCTCGCCGGACTGTATCCGGAGAGCCTGCGGGTCACGCCTCCATCAGCCGGACTCCGAGGCCGGACTCAAGGGCAGAGATTAACGCGGGGGCAATGCCGGATGGTCCTCCTACAGAGGATGCAGATAGATTATCCGCTACAAACTCTGAAGTGGAGAGCGCCATGAATCACAGGCATCGACGGGCCGCAGTACGTGACCCTAATTTCTCTGAAGAGGCGTTCAATGCCTTCAACTCAGGGGACGCGTACATCCGAGCTGCTCAAGATGGCCTCGCCAGAGCTACGGACCAATATGTAAAGGATATACAGGTAAGAAAATTTGATAAGTATGTATATCAGCAGCCCCTGAGACTTGAAACAGTTGGCACAACTGATTTAAGGATCAATTATATGCATAGGTTATTACAGAGAAGAATACCCAGCTGTCTAAAGAGCTCGATGAGTGCAAAGCCCAGCTACGGGCCGCAATCTCCGGAATGGAGGAGTCCAAGAAGGCCTCATCTGGTAATACTTGTCTTGATCAAAAAGAATGTATTGACATATACCAGTTAGTATTCGGCATGCATGCAGATCTAACAATAGATTCTGCAGACAATCCCGAAAACAATCCGGAGATCGTATCGGAAAATGAGCAACATACTCAACGACGGCTAGAGGCTGGCGAGCGCGTGCTTACACGGGTTATTCGAGAGAATAATGATCTCAAGGACGCCAAGACCCGGCTGGACATTGAATTAAAAGATGTTCGGGGCCAGCTTGCTGACTCCGTGAAGGAGAATAAGCGGCTTCGACGTGGCATTTTTAGTGAGTGCTCGAACGGACCTTTATACAGTTCGGCGAAGAAACAAGCTAACATAATTATATCTATAGGTATGCTGACAGGTCGTCCCGAAGAGGAGATGCCCGGATCTGCAGGCGATCTTCTCCAAGAACTCTCACAGCTGCACGGACAAATTCGGCAGGTGATGCAGGGTATTGCCCAGTCCTTGTGGCCGTCCGCATCCCTGCCCGGAGGCATGGGAGAGCTCGTGGAGATGCTCAAGGGAGCGCGGCAGCGCTTCCGATTATGGAAGATATCGGCCTGCCGACAAGGTGCAAGGGAAGCCTGGGCCATGGTGAAGACGCGATACACCAAGGCTGACCCGAACCTTATGGCCGAGGTCGGACCTGTAGGGTCAGATGGGAAAGAGATCCCCGTTAGTCTGGTATATGACCAGGTAGCTTTAGCTGCAAAGTATTCCCAACAGGATTGTAGGCTAGACATCCTGTTGGATGGTATAGAAGAAGAATTTAGTCAGTCTAAGTGACTTTGTACTTCAAAGGACATATTTTGCCCCTAGCCGGATTGTAAATCATTTGTCCTGGCGGACCTTTTTGCTTCAACCTCTGGACCCGACAGTCCGGAGTGTATCCGAATACCCGCTCAGTTATGTGAAAACCGAGGCACGCATGGAAACCAGGCGTAGGGGTCATAAGTGCTTGAACAAACAAGTACCCAACTAGCTATGTTATATTACATGGGTAGTAAGAAACATCTTCCAGGGAGAATAGTTCCGTTAAGGGTTCCTTTCCCTGGGTGTGCATGCATTAATGTGCATGTCCGAACTGCGAAAAATGACGCAGGATATAAGCATCTGGAGGCATGTTTTGCAATAAGTAAAAGACATCTTTTGTTCACCGACCGAATATTTCCTTAAAAACGCTAGCTTTCGGCTTCACCTAGTCTGAGGTACACATCCGGCTGACACGGCAGTAACAATCGCAGAGGTGCTCCCCTTATGCCCTAGCCGAATTAATGGGAACATAGGGCATAAACACAAGAGCCAGGCAACCCAGCTTGGCCAAAACTTAAGTCATATCGATGCATATAGTGGTGAAAAAAGGGAGAAATGACGCATATGTGGTGGGCATAAAACCCAGAAGATAACTATATTAAGCTTCTGTATAAGAAGCCCCTAGGTATATTGAGCACGCATAGCGCGGCAGGAGTGTGCGGTCAAAGCATACTTGAAGCTTTTAAGGCTATATATAAAAAAGAAAAGAAAGAAAGAAGGAGGACATAACTTAAAAAAAGCAGAGGTAGGGAGACGAACACAGAGTTCGGCACTAGGCGTAGAATCTTCGGAGTCTGGCCGCGTTCGATGGGTTCGGCTCGAGTCGGTTATCTGATGCATCACGCAGACGGTACGCTCCTCAGGTGAGAACTTTATCAATGATGAAGGGACCCTCCCACTTGGCCTTGAGCTTGTCCTTTTTCTTCTTCGGTAGGCATAGAACGAGTTCGCCAACGTTATAAGTTTTGGCCCGTACTTCTTTGCTTTGATACCTTCGAGCCTGCTGCTGATAAAATGCGGAACGGGCCTTCGCGATGTCCCGCTCCTCCTCCAGGGCATCTAAACTGTCCTGCCGATCTAGCTCGGCTTCTCTCTCTTCGTACATGCACACTCGAGGTGAGTCATGAATGATATCGCAGGGTAGCACTGCCTCTGCACCGTACACCATAAAAAATGGTGTGTATCCGGTGGTGCGATTTGGCATGGTCCGCAACCCCCATAGTACGGAGTCGAGCTCCTCGACCCAGTGCGTATCTGATTCCTTCAAGGATCGCACTAGTCTGGGTTTTATGCCGCTCATAATAAGACCATTTGCTCGTTCGACTTGACCGTTTGTTTAGGGGTGATAGACAGAGGCATAATCGAGCTTAATGCCCATCTTGCCGCACCAAGTTTGCACCTCGTCGTCTGTGAAGTTGGAGCCGTTATCAGTGATGATGCTGTGGGGGACACCATAACGGTGTACAACTCCGGATATAAAGTCTATCACTGGTCTGGATTCGACCGTTTTAACTGGTTTGGCCTCTACCATTTGGTGAATTTATCTACCATTACCAACAAGTATTTTTTTCTTATGGCTTCCTCCTTTAAGAGGTCCAACCATATCGAGCCCCCGGACTGCGAAGAGCCAAGTTATGGGGATTGTTTGGAGAGCGGTAGGTGGCATATGGCTTTGATTTGCAAAAAGCTGGCAACCGACACAATGTTGGACGAGGTCCTGTGCGTCCGCTCGGGCTGTCGGCCAGTAGAAACCTATACGAAAGGCCTTGCTTACAAGGGCCCGAGCTGCAGCGTGGTGGCCGCCGAGTCCAGCATGAATTTCTGCCAAAAGCTGTCGTCCTTCCTCTTCGGAGATGCACCTTTGGAGCACTCCAGTCGCACTTTTCTTATAAAGCTCTCCCTCGTGGACCTTGTAGGCTTTAGAACGCCGCACAATGCAACGTGCCTCATTTTGGTCCTCAGGGAGTTCTTGCCTATTTAGGTAGGCTAAGAAGGGTTCTGTCCACGGGGCGATGACAGCCATAATCTCGTGGGCCGATGGTGTTATTTCGATGGCGGAGCCTCCAATTATGTCAGAGTGTTCGGGATCTGGGGTTGTGTTCGGATCCGGACTGATATTACCGGTCTCCCCTTCCCACACCACGGATGGCTTGAACAGCCTTTCCTAGAAGATATTAGGTGGGACGGGGTCGCGCTTAGCGCCGATGCGGGCAAGGATATCCGCCGCTTGATTGTTTTCTTGAACCACATGGTGGAATTCGAGCCCCTCGAACCAAGCTGACATTTTAAGGATGGCATTGCGGTAGGCCGCCATTTTTGGGTCCTTGGCGTCAAAGTCTCCATTTATTTGAGATAGTGCGAAGTTCGGATCCCCACGTACTTCTAGGCATTGAATGCCCATGGAGACTGCCATCCGAAGACCATGCAACAGAGCCTCATATTCGGCTGCATTGTTGGAATCTGTGTATAGTATTTGGAGTACATATTGGACTGTATCTCCGGTGGGCGATGTCAGGACAACGCCTGTCCCTAGACCAGCCAGCATCTTAGAGCCGTCAAAGTGCATGATCCAATTGGAGTACGCGCCGTACTCTTTGGGGAGTTCGGCTTCTGTCCATTCGGCGACGAAGTCAGCCAGTACTTGCGACTTAATGGCTCGTCGTGGTTTGTATGTTATGTCAAATGGGAGGAGCTTGATAGCCCATTTAGCAATCCGGCCCATGGCATCGTGGTTATTTATTATATCGTTGAGTGGTACTTCAGAGGCCACCATGATTGAACACTCTTGAAAGTAGTGTCGTAGTTTTCGGGATGCCATGAAGACCGCGTATGCTATCTTTTGATAATGTGGGTACTGTGATTTGCATGGAGTGATAACGGTGGATACGTAGTATACCGGCTTTTGAAGCGGGAACTTGTGTCCGTTCGTCTTTCGTTCGACGACGAGCACTGCGCTTACAACCTGGTGTGTTGCAGCTATATATATTAGCATGGGTTCGCCAATACTTGGCGCGGCCAGGATTGGATTGCTGGCCAAGAGGGCCTTTATTTCTTCCAGTCCGGCCGTAGCCGCATCCGTCCACTCGAAGTGGTCGGTGCGTCGAAGAAGGCGATAGAGAGGTAATGCCTTTTCTCCTAATCGGGAGATAAAGCGGCTTAGGGCAGCCACACATCCAGTTAATTTCTGGATTTGCTTGAGGTCTGTTGGGGTCGCCAACTGTGACAGAGCTCGGATTTTAGCCGGATTTGCTTCAATTCCTCTATTGGAGACGATGAAGCCCAAGAGCTTTCCGGTAGGTACGCCGAAGACACATTTTTCCGGATTGAGCTTGATGTCATATGTTCGGAGATTGTCGAACGTAAGCCTCAAGTCATCTATTAAGGATTCGATGTGTCTGGTTTTGATGACCACGCCGTCTACGTATGCCTCCACTGTTTTGCCGATTTTTGTTTCCAGGCATGTCTGAATCAAGCGTTGATAGGTTGCACCGGCGTTTTTGAGCCCGAAAGGCATGGTGTTAAAACAGAAGGGGCCGTATGGAGTGATGAATGCCGTTGCGGCTTGATCGGATTCCGCCATCTTTATTTGATGGTATCTGGAGTATGCGTCGAGGAAACACAGTGAGTCGTGTCCTACGGTAGCATTGATGATTTGATCGATGTGGGGGAGGGGGAAGGGATCCTTAGGGCAAGCCTTATTGAGGTCCTTGAAATCGACCCATAGGCACCAGGATTTGTCCTTCTTTGGTACCATCACAAGGTTTGCTAGCCAGTCCGGATATTTTATTTCTCTAATGAATCCGGCCTCGAGTAGCTTGGCTAGCTCTTCTCCCATGGCTTGTCGCTTGGGTTCTGAAAAGCGTTGAAGAGTCTACTTGACCGGCTTGTATCCCTTTAGTATGTTTAGGCTATGCTCGGCCTGCCTACGTGGGATACCTGGCATGTCTGAAGGGTGTCAGGCAAAGATGTCCCAATTCTCACGCAAGAACTCTCGTAGTGTGGCGTCTATTGTGGGGTTCAGTTGTGCCCCAATTGATGCTGTTTTTGTAGGGTCCGTTGGGTGGACCTATAATTTGACTATTTCGTCTGCTGGTTTAAAAGAGGTGGACTTGGGTCATTTGTCGAGTATCACGTCGTCCCTGTCCACTGTGGAGTGCAGCGCAGTTAATTCTTCGGCCGCGAGAGCTTAGGATAATGCCTCCAGGGCTAGTGCGGCGGTTTTATTTTCGGCGTGGAGTGCTATATCCAAATCACTAGCTAGAGTGATGATTCCATTGCGCCCAGGCATTTGAGCTTCATGTACCCGTAATGGGGTATAGCTTGGAAGCTCGTGAATGCATCCCGCCCTAAAAGGGCGTGGTATCCACTACTGAACGGGGCCACTCGGAATGTAATTTCTTCGGACCTATAATTCTCCGGCGTGCCGAATACCACATCTAGTGTGATTTTTCCCACACATCGTGCCACCTGACTAGGGATGATTCCTCTGAAGGTCGTGCTGCTTTGCTCGATGCAGCTCTTGTCTATTTCCATTTTGTTGAGAGTTTCCTCGTAGATGAGGTTTAATCCGCTGCCGCCGTCCATGAGTACTTTAGTAAGCCAGAAGCCGTCCACAATTGGACTAAGACCAAAGCGGCTGGTGTCGGGGATATACCCCGCGGTATGAAACGGCCAGAAATATGACCCGACCGGACTTGGCGGTTTACTTGAGACCCGGTTTACACTCAGAGATTCATTGATGACCCGCCCTGACCAGACAGTTTACAAGCAACCTACCTGAACACTATGACTCACTGGTAACCCGGCGGGCAGGACGGATGGATAACAAGGCCCAAGGCCCAGAAGGCCGGTTTATGTTAATGGCGGGCCGGTTCGTGAGGAATATTTATCTTACAAGGAGTGAAGACCCGGACTTGTATCCGGTTTGTAAGAAGGTAGACTAGTCCTAATCCTAATAGGACTCCAAATGTAACCCGCCCCTTCAACATATATAAGGAGGGGCAGGGCTCCCCAAAGAGGGACAAGCAAGATTCCGCTCAACCCCTCTCAAGCTACCACATAGATGCGCTGGCCTCACGACTAAGTCCTCACACTAGGACATCTGACGTGACAATTCCACGACAGTTGGTGCCCACCATGGGGCCCGCACACGGTGGTGTTGAGTTCTTGGAGGGATTTTTCTAAGGGTTCGAGAAGTTCATGAATTTCCAGATGAAGAACCGATTTGGAAGACGTGCAATTTGTGAGATTAGCGTTCAAGGAAAAATTAGGGTTGTGTGCGTCGCCGTCGCGTCGTCTCAATCCGTCGAGTCCGAGGCAAGATCTTCTGCATGAGTCCGAGGCTGACTGGAGTTCAAGATCCATCCGACTACAGGTTTCGCGGAGTTGCCGCAGCCGCGGTCGTGTGTACCGTTTCACCGCGTTGCAGCAGTTGTTCAGTATGTAGCGTCCATAGTAGCAGGTGGTTATGAGGGCGTCAAGTCCCGAGGCAAGCATCAAATCTGTCGCTGCTTCTTTGTGTACGAAGACCAAAATCCAATCATCAACTACTACTCCATCATCTATTATGCGTCTGCCAAAGCTGATCACCACTTGCAAAACGTGGCTAGATAGAGGAAACCGATCTAAGCCGGCTTGATCTGCCGCGTTTTAAAAAAATGGTCAAACCAACCACGACCCGGAGGAGGTCTCGATCGTATGGAGTCGGCCTCGTCTCCACGTCGCTGCTCCTCCGCCATCTAGGCCCGGCTGAGCCGCCCCGGATCGGTTCCAAGTCGCCGCCTCCAGCGCCCCTCTGCCAAAGTCGCGCTAAGCCATCCACGGTTGACTCGTCGTCACAAACACTCGCCTCCGCCATGACCAACATCAAGCCGCCGCACTGCATGGCCGTCTTCACCCTGTTCGAAGTCCGTCTCGCCGAGCTGTTCAACTGCCGTGGCCTAGCCTCGCTCCGCCTCCGGCTCAGATCCACCATCCGCTCTAAGCAGCCGTCGAGTCTCGCCGCTTCTGAACCGCCTCCGCGGAGTCGCCTTCCATACTAGTCGCTGGGTCCGGTCGCCGCGCTCGCTCTGGTCTTGAACCGCCCCCAAAAAATTCTGATGTACATGGACAATACATCTATACTGCTGCCAGATTATCATCAGTCTGAAGAAGGGAAATACAGCAAGGATTTCAGTGGACACATGGATCGAGGGGGGAACCAAGCACTTGAATATGATTCACGTGAAGAGTCAGGTTTTTGGAAGGAGTAATCTGCACCGCAAGGCCCAGATTCGTTTTTTAATCATTCTTTTGATCAGGCCAGCCACGAGTGCTATTATGTGAGTCTACTAGTAGTATTTGTTCAGTTTTTCAAAGGGAACAAGACCATGACCCAGATTCTGCTCCATTAGGGCATATCCAGCCGTTGGCCCCCCCAGGACGCATACAAATCACCCCCTGGGGGCGAGCCGGCGATACACTCGGCGCTGGGGGCGGTTTTGCGCCCAGTCGTCGCCCCCAGCTCGCCCCCAGGCGTCGAAATTGGCTCACTTTGCAGCCCAATTTCGGCGAATAAACGGCCCATATGGGCAAGAATAGGCCCATAATCGGCGTGGTTTAACCGTGTCTCAGTGTTCAATTATCAACACAATTATTCCTTATCACATATTTCATCACAGAAAAATCAAATTCTTCAACAAAATACTACAACAACAAATAGTTCAATACAAATTATATAGTTCAACAAATAAAAACTCGTATTTCATCACGCGGCGTCCCCCTTGAGCCTCCATAGGTGCTCAATCAGATCTTTCTGCAGTTGATGATGCACCTGTGGGTCTCGGATCTCCTGACGCATACTGAGATAGGCAGTCCGAGTTGCCGGTAGCTGGTGATCAACTTCGGCTAGAGGACCCTGCCTGTAGTATGGTTCAGTGTCAAACACTGGGTCTTCTTGCTCGCTTTCGATGATCATGTTGTGCAAGATGACACAGCAAGTCATGATATCCCATATTTGATCTTCCGACCAGGTCTGAGCGGGGTACCGAACAACAGCGAATCGAGATTGGAGCACACCAAATGCCCGCTCGACATCCTTCCTGCAAGCCTCCTGAACCTTCGCAAACCAGGCGTTCTTGCCTCCTGCCACAGGGTTTGAGATCGTCTTTACAAATGTCGACCATCTCGGATAGATGCCGTCAGCTAGATAGTACCCCTTGTTGTATTGGTGCCCATTGATCTCGAAGTTCACCGGAGGAGAATGACCCTCAACGAGCTTGGCAAAAACAGGAGAGCACTGCAACACGTTGATGTCATTGTGAGTTCCTGGCATACCAAAGAAGGAGTGCCAAATCCAGAGGTCCTGTGTGGCTACCGCTTCAAGCACCACACTGCAACCGCCTTTGGCGCCTTTGTACATCCCCTGCCAACCAAATGGGCAGTTCTTCCATTGCTAATGCATGCAGTCGATGCTTCCAAGCATCCCAGGAAATCCTCTTGCTGCATTCTGGGTTAGGATCCGAGCAGTGTCTTCCGCATTGGGTGTTCTCAAGTATTGTGGCCCAAACACTGCCACCACTGCCCGACAGAACTTGTAGAAACACTCTATGCTGGTGGACTCGGCCATGTGCCCATAGTCGTCGAGTGAATCACCGGGAGCTCCGTATGCAAGCATCCTCATCGCTGTCGTGCACTTCTGGATGGAGGTGAATCCAAGAGCGCCAGTGCAATCCATCTTGCACTTGAAGTAGTTGTCAAACTCCCGGACAGAATTCACAATCCTGAGGAAGAGCTTTCGGCTCATCCGATAATGGCGCCGAAATGTTCTCTCGCCATGAAGTGGAGCATCGGCGAAGTAGTCGGAGTAGAGCATGCAGTAGCCTTGCAGACGATGCCGGTTCTTTGCTTTCACCCGCCTCGGCGCCGAGCCACCTTGACGCGGCTTTTCATTGATCGCCAGCAGCTGGGCGAGGGCAGCGAGCACCATCAGATGCTCTTCTTCCTGGACGTCGGCCGCGGCTTCCTCCTCCAGCAGCGCGGCGAGCTCTTCCTCCTCATCCGAGTCCATCGCCGAGACAGTCAAAACACTGAACACCTTGCGCTTGGTGGGCGTGTACCCGCCGTTAAACCTCGCCTCCGTGGCTGGAGACGGCGGCCGGAAACGACCAGCTGCTGCGGGAGGGGCTGCTGCGGCGAAGCGCTGCTATTTTCCGGTGGGGAATGGCTATCTAGCGGAGTAGGCCGGCGGCCGTCGCCGGGATGTAGCTAGTGGTGGCTGAGGGTGAGGGGGGTGCGAGGCGAGTCGGGGGAAGAAAACCTTGACTTTTCCCCTGTCGGTGTGGGCCAGGCGTGCTTTTCCCTAGCGCCGGAGCCCCCAACGGCTCCCCAGCGCGCCGGGTTCGGCCTGTGACCGCCGGGCGGAAAAAAGGTCCGAACCGGCGATTTTCGGCGTCCTGGGGGCGCGACTGGGCCGTTTTTTCGGCGCCGGCGCGAAAAAAACGCCTGGGGAGGCCTTCCTGGGGGCGCGGCTGGAGATGCCCTTACCGAGTCGCTCGCGGCGTGCAAGTCCCCATTGACCTCCATTCAGAGTCGCCTAAGCTTCAAACTGACATCTATGCTGATCTCCACGTTGAGCCGTTCCATGTGAATCCACTGCTAAGTTGCCGCCGTCAAACCGCCTCCACCTTGCACTACATCGGGGCCTCCATCTCCGCTGACGGGTCTTGCTACTATGGCCGTGTGGCCGCGGCATACTGGAGGAAAATCCGGACGACAACACAGCGACATGCCAGCCTACCACCTCTACCTGGGGGCACCTGCTTGGTGGAAGGACAGGAGGATTAATCCTGCACTGTTAAAAAGAACAAAGGTTATCTACAGACATTGCATACGGATCATCTGTCGTACCAATGCACCATGTGAATGACTACTAAAAGAAAAAGGATGGTGTGATACCGCGGATGCACGTTCAGCGGTGCTGCATGGCTTCACGGGCACGCGTGTCACGTTCCAGTTTACATCAAATGCGCCAGCTGACTGGCCCGTCCGCACCGCCTTACAATGCTAAGGACGACTCGCCCGTCCGCCCTCGCGCCCGGTTCACGTGTCCGCGCCAGCTTACAAGGCCGTGGCCGACTCGCTGTCCGCGCCGGCTTACAAACGTCGCGGCCGACTCACCCGTCTGCACCGGTTTACCACACCGCGGTCGGTTCACCCGTGAGCGACTTCAACTTCACCTAGCGATCATCAATTTCATGGCGGATTATTTCCGGCCTAAACGAATCAGGTGCTATCCATCTAAGGTTTATTTATTAGCACGTATTATTTTTGTCAAAGAACAATTACTTTGATCTGTGTATTTTTATATACAGGACAATCATTCACTACAAATGTGGTTTATATCATGGGGATGGAGCACGGGCTGACAATATTCCGCCCGGCGATAGTTCGTAACATATTACCCGATGAATGGACGCGCACAAGCCGCCGCCCGTGCGGCCCGGTCTACATCAACTAGCCGGGACTGCGTCTGTGATTGACTCGCGCATCCGCATCGGCTTACAACACCATGGATGACTCGCCCGTCTGCTCTCGTGGCCGGTTCACGCGTTCGCGCCGGCTTACAATGAGGAGGACAACTTGCTTGTCCGCACCGGCGTACAACGCCGTGGCCGTCTCATCTAGTTGCCTCTGATGCTACAGACGTCTTTACTGTCTGTCTCTCACGGCCTGGTCTACATCAACACACCAGGACGCACCTTTCTGCATGAGCTGTTTATTGAGTATGAGCAAGTCACAGCTTGGGTAGCCCGGTTTTCTTTCAACAAAATGGAGGAAAATTATCATATACTATCAGCTGCCGTCTACACTGGGTGGCTCAATGGGCAGGCACACAAGTCGCCGCCACTACAGTTTGGTTAAAACTTCAAATTGGCAGTTGGAAGGAACCATTGGCCGAGTTGCTGACACGACTCATACGGGACCATTTATAACCCGCCGCAGTCACCTCAACCTTCTGTGGATTCACATCGTGCTATCAACACCAATGATATACAAGTTATGCCGGTTTATATCATGGTCCAAGATCTCAAGCTAACTCCTCGAGTCACCTTGAGACTCGGGGGCTACAATGATATGACTCAGCAAATGTCCGCGGTTTTCAGTGAAGTCAAGAACCTCAGGACGTTTGAGGGAAAGATAACCCGGTCCCGGAGGCTACTGCCTTATTGGCAAAATTTTAAAAGTCGTCAGAAGAATCTTCCGGTTCAAAATGAAGAATGCCGGTTTAAAATCCAGTTCAAGGGAAATATGTTCCCCCATAAAGCTCCGAAGCTCTCAAATATCCGGTTTACAATTCGGTTCAAGGGAAATTCGTTCTCCCACAAAGCTCTGAAGCTCTCAAATCCGGTTTAAGAATTTCCGGTTCAAAAAGAATTAATTTCTCGCAAGTTCGAGTTTAAAGGTCACTGGAAAATTTTTGGCTGAAAATGAAGATTCCGGTTTAAGATCCGGTTCAAGGGAAAGATGTCTCCCATAAAGCTTTGAAGCTCTCAAATTCCAGTTTAACATCCGGTTCAAGAAGAAATATCTCTCGCAAAGTTTGAGTTCTCGGAAAAGTCAAAAGGGGCCAAAGAGAGTTTGTTGCACGGCACAACTCAAACATAGGCACCCGGCGAGCACAACTCAAAAATATATCACTTGGGGGCTTGGTCGTATTCGAACCATAGCTACACCTCTTGATCGGCGTAAGGCCACCAGGGAAATCACTTGGGGGCTTGGTCGTATTCGAACCATAGCTACACCTCTTGATCGGCGTAAAGCCAACATGAAATCACTTAGGAGCCAAAGAGAGTGTTGCAAAAGCACAACTCAAACATAGGCACCCACTGAGCACAGCTCACAAAGTTACTTGGGGGCTTTTTGTGCAATGCAACAAAGAGTTTGAAAGGACCCTTGTAATATGCTATCAAGCACGGCTTGGAAGCCTGGTGTATTCACCTAAAACCCCGGGTTAACTTGCCTTCATCAAGTAAGCCACTCCTTTCCAGGTAATCCTGGCATGACCCATTGAACGTTTGACAAGTCAATCTTATACAGACCCTGAACTTGTCAAAGTTAAAATGACGATTGGTTAGTTGGAGGCCCATCTTGAAAGGCTTTGCGAAATTGCTTAACTCAGTGGCCTGGCAGCCCATGAAAAGCCTAGAATTTGGGCCTGGCAGCCCTTGAAAAGCCTCGACTACACGGTTTTATTTGCCTTTGTCAAGATTTTTCTCTTTGGATAAGATTTTATGTTGAACCGGCGTCTATCAACCCGGCATGGCTATTGGTCATCAAATTAAACCTGGTGTTTGTTCAACCGGCTTGGCTTTCAACTACAAGTTGTCAGACCACATTCAATTATGAACCGGTGATTGTTAACCCGGTCTGGCTTTGACTATACGTCGCCAGGATGATCATCCGGTGTTTATCGTAACCCGGCATGACTTCAGTATAAACCAGCAAAGCATGGTGAAGAGTTATTAGCACGCCAGATTTGGGTTATCACCCTTACTACAAGAAAGTTGGTAAACCAACGATGTGATTCAATATCACAGGTATGATATATTTCATATTTTGTTATCCTTGCAGCCTTGGTTATAAACCTGGATTTATATTGGGCATTATGACCCGTCCGACGGTAAACCGCCAAGACACTTTAAACTTGTTGTATGCAGAAACAGGTTGAATAAAGCACGATGATAAATTATCCAGCGTTTATTAACCCGGCCTGGCTTTTGACTATAAGTCGCCAGTATGATGATAAATTATCCAGTGTTTATTAACCCGGACTGGCTTGGGATTATAAGTCGCCAGTATATATTTGGATTGCACCATTGGAATCATGCGCTCATAAATCATTGTATTATATTATTCAAATCTTCAAATAGCCAACATGGCTGGATTTTCTTATGGTTATCAATAACCAATGTTATGATCAAGGTTTTCAAAGTCGCTTTAGCGCAATGGCTATCATATTATCAATGGATATGATTTATTCTACAATTGAAGGAATAGTCCCGAGTCGCTGCAGGCTTACAACCCAACACTTGGGGGCTACATTAGTCAAGTTGAGATTACATCAAATATGCAAGTCTCATGTCGCTGCAAGCATGCACCATGACACTTGGGGGCTAATGCAAAGTCATTGTTTACTCACCTTATTGAAGACCCGACTCATCACATCGTAATGAGCCGGCCCTTGGGGGCTACCAATTGCTCATGTCAACAATTCAAGCTCAATATTATCTTACTGAGCCGGCCCTTGGGGGCTACACATCACTGCTCAAATCTACATGATTATATTTACAAAGTCCCTGCTCATTATTGCATAATGACCCGGCTCTTGGGGGCTACACTGGTTGAAGTTTTTATGAGCATGAGGCAATTTCAAGTCCCAGGTTGCTGCAAGAATGACAACCCAGCACTTGGGGGCTGCATATATGGAGTATTCAGTTTTTACTAGTGACTAAGATGAACAACATAGGATTTCTTCAAAGTGGCAGTAATTATATGGAAACAAGTCTCAAATCATCACTTTGTTCTGTTCAAGACTTGGGGGCTACAGGTAATATGGATATAAGGGAGAAATATCTCTGATTTTTAGTTTTGAGCAAACCAGATTGACCTGGCATCACCAATCATTATGACCCGGTGTCTGCAAACAATCATAAACCGGCATTGGCAACAATCATGAACCGGCATTGGCAACAATCATGAACTGGCGTTGGCAACAATCATGAACCGGCGTTGGAAACAATCATGACCCGGAGTTATCCGTTTTTATAACCCGGCGATTTTGGAAATCATAGATCGGCAAGTTCTACATTTTCAAACCGGCTGAATATCAGTTGAATATTTGAAGACCAATATTTTTGTCAAATCAGAGCATTAAAGGCTAATTCAAATGGATTCTTTATTTACAATATTCCTTCCACAAGCAAATTGATTATGAAGCTGGTCTACTGACCCAGATTTTCTAGAAGGAGGAAATGACAAGGACTTAAGAATGATCAGGTGCTGGCTTACAGAATATTTAACCCGGAGCACAAGCTGCCAAGTTTGTTCTTGTGTTTGTTTTACAGGATCAGTTTAACATGGATGAATCCAAATTAAACTGGGGGCTAATGTCGGGGATATACCCCGCGGTATGAACCGGCCGGAAATATGACCCGACCAGACTTGGCGGTTTACTTGAGACCCGGTTTACACTCAGAGATTCATTGATGACCCGCCCTGACCAGACAATTTACAAGCAACCTACCTAAACACAATGACTCATTGGTAACCCGGCGGGCGGGACAGGCGGATAACAAGGCCCAAGGCCCAGAAGGCCGGTTTATGTTAATGGCAGGCTGGTTTAAGAGGAAAGGCGTGAGGAATATTTATCTTACAAGGAGTTAAGACCCGGACTTGTATCCGGTTTGTATTAGAAGGTAGACTAGTCCTAATCCTAATAGGACTCCACATGTAACCCACCCCTTCAACATATATAAGGAGGGGCAGGGCTTCCCAAAGAGGGACAAGCAAGAAGCAATAATCTCTAGGGCTAGACACAACTAGAGGAGAGCCGGTTTACGGCGACTCCCTCATGATCACAATGAGACCTAGCCTCAAACAGCATGTAGGGTTGTTACCGGATGATGTTTCCCGGGGCCCAAAGCTGTCTAAACCCTTGTCTTGTGTTGCGTCTCTCGATTCCGCTCAACCCCTCTCAAGCTACCACATAGATGCGCTAGCCTCACGACTAAGTCCTCACACTAGGACATCTGACGTGACAATTCCACGACAGTTGTGTTCCGACTGTTCGGAATTGAGGTTCGTCACTGGCATTGAAGGTTATAGCCGTGTCGTTCCATGGATTTATTGCTGCAACATGGCAAAGTTCGGCGAGGCTGCGGAGTGCTCGCTTATGCCTATTGTTTGAGGCGAAAGTCTCGAAGACTGTCAGTACTGTATTGTTATTTTCCATGGGATGGTGCTTTGCGGTATTGTTGATGAGGAGATCCTCGCTGCTATTGGCCACCTGCCGGAGTATCCAACATGCTCTAAGGTTGTGTGTTGGTATGATATCTAGCGTGCTATGAATTTTGCATGGCCCATTGAGCCATCCCTCTAGTATGGTTCCACGCCCTGTAGAGGGCTTTGGTTTCTTTATAATTGGATTGGGTGGCTTGCGAGAGCGCACCCTTTTAGTTCGGACAAGGGATTTAGTGAGAGCCGGAGGATCCCAGAATTTTGTTTGGGTTTTCCAGGCGCTTTCCATCACACAGTACTTCTATACTATGGCCGCCAAGTCGGCAAAGTGTGCGATGTCACGGCGACTTATGGCGTTGAGGATTCCCTTGTCCATGCAGTTTTTGCAAAAGAATGAGATTGTGTCTTCCTCGCGACACTCCTTGACCTTGCTCATTACAAGGAGGAATCTAGCCCAGAAGTGATGTACTGTCTCTTGGGGCTCTTGTCTAATGTGGGAAAGATCACTTGTGTCTGGGTGGGTGGGTAGACTTAAGTCCAAACCCCGATCTGATCTAAGACCTAGGGGCGAAGGAGCTCCCGAGCTTGGCAGCTTGGACTCCAGGATGTTGCCCAATATTTGTGGCCCGTTGCCCGATTCTAAGTTCGGAGCCTGGACCATGTCCTCCCGTAGACGGGTATCCAGCTCGGAGAGCTCGGGAATCTAGACATAGTTCGTCCTCAAAATAGAGGAAGAATCGTTGTTTCGTTCCTCCACCACCGCTATCTGATGGGTGACTGGCGGAGAGTTAATCTCCCTTTGGTCGGGTTTAAGCCCGATCTGATCATAGTCCGTAGCGACTCTCAGGGCAGCGATGCGATCCAAGAGCTTGTTCAGGGAGGAGAGCTCCGTTGGATCCATCTGCTCGGTGAATTCCGAGCTGGCGTGGAGGTTGTTCTTGATGACCTCAGAAGTCATCGTCGGCGTGGCGGCCGAACGGGCGGCCATGATGAAGCCGCCCAACCGGAGAGTCTGGCCTACAGTCAGGGTTCCTCTAGAGGTGATGTTGTCCTTGACAACAAGGCGAGCCATCAAGCCTTATCGGGACAGCACAATGGAACTCTCAGTGAAAGCACCAATGTCGGTGTTAAAACCGGCGGATCTCGGGTAGGGGTCCCGAACTGTGCGTCTAAGGCTAATGGTAACAGGAGGCAGGGGACACGATGTTTACCCAAGTTCGGGCCCTCCGATGGAGGTAATACCCTACTTCCTACTTGATTGATCTTGATGATATGAGTATTACAAGAGTTGGTCTACCACGAGATCGTATAGGCTAAACCCTAGAAGCTAGCCTATGATTATGATTGTTGTTCTCCTACGGACTAAACCCTCCGGTTTATATAGACACCGGAGGGGGCTAGGGTTACACAGAGTCGGTTACAGAGAAGGAGATCTACATATCTGAATTGACAAGCTTGCCTTCCACGCAAAAGAGAGTCCCATCCAGACACGGGACGAAGTCTTCAATCTTGTATCTTCATAGTCCAATAGTCCGGCCAAAGTATATAGTCCGGCTGTCCGAGGACCCCTTAATCCCGGACTCCGTCAACCCCATCAGTAGTTTTTCTTTTGTACACGCGCTCACAACTTTTGTCTTTAGTTGTGAAGTAAATATTGGCTATGATCTGTGAATCATTGAGATGCATCAGCATGTGTGTTAGTTTTCCTTTGTATTTGATGGAATGTTGTAACGGGGCAACCTTGGAATAAGAATGAAAATGGAGTGGAATGTTTCAGTTTTTCTAGAGAAAAAATGGAAACGGAGAGAAACCAACGTTTCGTTTCATTGGATCACGCCATCGAGCAAAACCAACATTTAAATCACGTTTGTCATGTTCGTGTCTCACCCTCCTCCACGGCTCGACCCCACACGGTCGCTCGGCATGCCACTCACCGCAAACCGAGTATACGATAACTTTCCCGCCTACTTGTCGATGGATCGCGCCATGGAGTACTAGCACTACTGGAAGAGATTGACGAGTTGGGGCAGGACAGCTAGCTGTAGCACGGACTCCCAAGAACTTTTTACATGCATGTTGTGGTCGGCTATTGCGACTGTAAGGGCATATTTATCCCCAAGGTGTTTTGGTGATTGATGACAATGCTTTTGTGGACTAATCGTGTACGTTGAGATTTTCAGAGATGCATCCTTTGGCACGAGACGATTCCCTCCCCTCGGTGCTTTATTCAAGATGGTGCAGCTCCCTCGTTTCTCTGTTGGTAGACTAGTTGCATAGGAGTCACCGTACTATCAAGAGGGGATCCGCTTTGGTATGGCTAGGGTGGAATCAACACGTACACATTTTTATTGCACCCGTTGTTCCTTCCCGCTTCAATGGAGCCCTCATTCTCCTCTCTACTCTCTCTGTCTAGCCTTAGTGGTAGTACCGCGGGCCTTAGGGGTAGTACCGCCGAAGAAATCAAGTGGCAGTACCGCTCCTCAGCGGTAGTACCGCTTACTGGATTCGGCCGTAGTACCGTTGAGGCTCCGGGCCACTACCGCCTCGACTCAAGCCCTCGTTTTCTCGTGTCGGGTTCTGCGGCACTGGTCGCGGCAGTAGTGGCGGTAGTACCGCTCCCGAGCGGTAGTACCGCCCCTACCACCGCGGTAGTACCGCTCTGGGTCCAGGACCCTGCTTCCCTCTTGTGCGCGGTAGTACTGCTAGGTGGCGCGGAAGTACCGCTGGCTCAGCGGTAGTACCGCCCACCCAAGTGGTAGTACCGCTCTCTGCGGGGCTGCTTGGGGGGGTAACGGTTGGATTGTCCCCCCCCCCCTATATAAGGGGGTCTTCTTCCCCAAAGTTGACCTACCTCTTCCCCCAAAAGCTCCATTGTTTCTCCAAGCTCCATTTTCGCCCGATCTCTCCCTAGCCAATCAAACTTGTTGATTTGCTCGGGAGTGGTTGAGAAGGCCCAGATCTACACTTCCACCAAGAGAAATTTGATTCCCCCACTAATCCCTAGCGGATCTTGTTACTCTTGGGTGTTTGAGCACCCTAGACGGTTGAGGTCACCGCAGAGCCATTGTCCATTGTGGTGAAGCTTCGTGGTGTCGTTGGGAGCCTCCAATTAAGTTGTGGAGATTGCCCCAACCTTGTTTGTAAAGGTTCGGTTGCCGCCTTCAAGGGCACCAATAGTGGAATCATGGCATCTCGCATTGTGTGAGGGCGTGAGGAGATTACGGTGGCCCTAGTGGCTTCTTGGGGAGCATTGTGCCTCCACACCGCTCTAACAGAGACGTACTTCCCCTCAAAAGGAAGGAACTTCGGTAACACATCCTCGTCTCCACCGATTCCACTCTTGGTTAACTCGTGCCTTTACTGGTGCAAGCTTATTTGTGTTGTATCCCTTGCTTGCTTGTGTGCTAGTTGTTGTTGCATCATATAGGTTGCTCACCTAGTTGCATATCTAGACAACCTATTTTGATGCAAAGTTTAATTTGGTAAAGAAAAGTCTAAAGGGTGTTAGTTGCCTATTCACCCCCCCCTCTAGTCAACTATATCGATCCTTTCAATTGGTATTAGAGCCTCGTCTCTTTATTAAGGACTTTGTCGTCCGAAGAGTATGGTTGACACCACAAACGGTGTGGAGGAGCACTCCGGTGTGAATCCTATCTCGTCTACGGCCGATGGGGGAACCGCGGTCTCTCGTGAGGAATTCAATGTGGCTTTAGACACATTGAAAAACTCCATGACGACCGAGGTTGAAAGCATGTTTACTAAATTCCTAGAAAGACTTAAACTGTCTACCTCGCCGATGAAAGTGGGTGATCCCACTAACAAGGTGACGGATGCTACCTCCGACAAAGGGGAAGCTAATAGTGAAAAGGGTCCTTCTACTAGTGGTAGAAATGGCACCGGCATCTATGCCCATGTGGAACCTCCAACTTATGGTGGACCGACTCCCTCTACTCATTTAAATCATGCCGGTCCTCCTCCTAAGATTGTGAAAAATGAGGATGTTGATTTTTGGGTGTATCGCTTCAAGCATCATTTAAATCATGTGAATACTAATCTTTGGAGAATCATTGAAGAAGGTTTCTATCCACATGACCCAAGAAACTTCACGCCTAGAGAAGCCGTGGATAATCAATTCAATGAGAATTCTCTCTTCATCATCCAAGATGCAATTCTCCCCGAAGATCTCCCTTATCTTCGACCCTACGCCATGGCCAAAGATGTGTGGCATTGTGTTGTGTCTCTCTATCGGGGAAGTGCGAGCATTCAATGCTCCAACTATGAAGTGGTTCAAGATGAAGCCGATGAGTTTGCTATGAAGGAAGATGAAGAACCTCGTGAGCTCTTTCGGAGAGTAACCAAACTCGCGGTCTCACTTCGATATCATGGGAGCAAGGACATGGATGACAATTGGATCAAACGCAAGTTCCTCAAGGCCATGATGCCCTTCGGCAAGGCCATGTCCTCCGTCATTCGTGAAAGACCGGACTTCCACTCCATGACCTCAAGTGAAGTGTTGGATGAGTTCGTTGCAATGAGCATCTTGGACAAGACCGCCGATAACGCGGTGCTCCGGTCTCAAAGGGCAAAGAAGCCCAACCTTGCCTTGAAGGCCAAGGTTATTGTGGAAGAAGAGGAAGAAGAGGAAGATGAGGAGAGAAACCCCAAAGATACAAAATATGATTATCATGAGCACATGGATCTTGCTTCAAGGCAATTTTGGAGCAAGAAGAACCCAAGACCAAATTTCAACAAGAACAACTCAAGTGGCTTCAAGGGCAAGAAACGAGTAAGAACTTGTTACAACTGTGGCAATGTGAGCCATTTCATGGCGGATTGTCCTTACGAGAAGCGGGAAGACAATGGTGGCAATCTCATCCGAAAAGACAAAGCCAAGTCCTTCCCCAACAAGAACAACTTCACCAAGAAGACTCCTACTCGAGGGTTGGTGGTTCAAGAAGAATACCATGAGGATGACAATGATGATGAAGATCATGACGCAATGGCCATGGCATTCGTTGCCATTGCCACTACTTCCCGGATGTCTCTCTTCGATTCACCCAACGAGAACATCACCGCCAAGTGCCTCATGGCTAAAGCCACCAACAAGGTAACCCCCAACATTAAAACCACCATCATTACTAATCCCTCCTTGACGGATTGCATTGATGAAAGTGAGGGGACTAATGAAGAGTTGAATGAATTTGAGTCTTTCATGAGTAAACTCAAGGGCAAATCCAAGAAGCACTTTGTTGCTCTCTTGGAACAACTTGGTGAAGCCAATGACATGATTGAGGCTCACGAAGAAACCATCTCTAAGATGGAAGGGCATAGTCGTGACTATGCTGATGAGATATTGGATCTTTCTAATGCTCTTGAGGAAGAGCATGGGCATCATTTGACTCTTGAAGAGTCACACAACAATGACCATGCTAAACTAAAGAAAGATCTTGATCATGCTCTTGTTGTCTCTCGTGTGGCAAACTCCGAGAAGGCTAAACTTGGGGTTGATCTTGCTAGACTAAAAGAGGAGTTTGATTTACTTGACAAGGCACACAAGGCCTTGAAGGGTTCTCATGCTAGCCTCAAGGAGTCTCATGCTCAACTCCAAGTAAAGTTAATCAAGGAGAAAGCCACTTTTCCTCATATGGTCTTAATTGATAACGCAAATGCTACTAACCCGTGTTGTGAGCATGTGCATCTTGTGGAGGAGAATGCCAAGTTGAAGGAACAACTTGAGAAAGGCCTTGTGTCATGAATACAGGGTGAGAAGAACCTCAATGACCTTTTGAGCAATCAAAAGGAAGTTGTGGCCAAGGAGGGAGTTGGGTTCACACCCAAGTCCAAGGATAAGAAGAAGAACAAGAAGAAGAATGACAAGACCAAACGACCTCCCCCTCTTAAGTAAACTTTTGTGAAGGAGGGAGAGGGTGCTCCTAAGGAGAAGAAGAACAATGCAAAGAGTGGTTATGCCAAAAAGGGCAAAGCCATCTCTTCCAACAAAGCCAGCGACTTTAACCTTGCTTATGTGTTGTGCCGTGCTAGTGATGGGAATGTGTATGCTAAATTTGTTGGTTCTCCTTATGAGTACATTGAATGGTCTATTTGGGTTCCTAAGACCCTAGCTACTAACATCAAAGGACCCATTACTAAATGGGTACCTAAAACCAAGCATTAATCTCTTGTAGGTGTTTGCTTCCGGTGGGGGATCATGGTTGCTAGATAGTGGAGCAACAAATCATATGACCGGAAGCAAGGACTTGGTGGTGGACGTACAAAATATCCCTTCTATGCCCACCAATGTCGAGCGGGGTGATGCCTCATCTTCTAAGGTATTGGGTCTTGGCAAGGTTGTCATTTCTCATGATCTAACGGTCGAGAAAGTCATGCTTGTTGAGTCTCTTGCGTACAATCTACTTTCCGTTCGTCAACTTGCACTTATGGGCTTTGCCACTTTCTTTGATATTGATACCGTGGCCCTCTTGTGGAGCAAGACTCTTAAAGTAGCCTTTGTTGGGCATGTCGAGAACGGTCTCTATGTGATTAACTTTTCGGAGTGACCCACTAAGACCGCAGCATGCCTAATGTCTAAAGTTGATGTGGGTTGGCTTTGGCATCGCCGTTTAGCCCACGTCAATATGAGATCTTTGCAAAGTCTTCTCAAGGGGGACCATGTCCGTGGACTAACAAATGTTAGTTTTGCCAAAGATCGTGCTTGCAGTGCTTGTATCGAAGGAAAGCTCCATGAGAAGGCTCACCCTCCCACGACTATCATCTACTCAAAGAGACCCTTGGAGCTCCTTCATATGGGACCTCTTTGGGCCTCCATCCTTTGATAGTCTTGGGGGTAGAAAGTATTGCTTGGTGATTGTGGATGATTATTCAAGATACACTTGGGTATATTTCTTCAAGAGGAAGAGTGAGACTCAACAGACTGTCATCGACTTTGCAAATGAAGCTCAACGTCAACATGATGCAAAGATCTTGACAATAATAAGTGACAACGGCACCGAGTTCAAGAACTACACCTTGGATGAGTTTCTTAGCGATGAGGGGATCAAGCATCAATATGCTGCTCCATATACCCCTCAACAAAATGGTGTTGCAGAGAGGAAGAACCAGACGTTGATGGATGCGGCAAGGACCATGATGGCGGAGTTCAAGTCTCCATACAACTTTTGGGCTGAAGCCATCAACACTGCATGTCATGCATCCAATCGGCTCTATCTCCGCAAAGGCTTGAACAAGAGTCCTTATAAAATACTTACCGGTAACAAGCCCAACCTCAAGTACTTCCGGGTGTTCGGGTGTAAGTGTTTCATTCTCAAGAAAGGTGTTAGTTTGTCTAAATTTGAGGCTAGAGCTTATGAGGGCATATTTTTTGGTTATGCTACAAACTCTCATGCTTACCGTGTCCTCAACAAGTCCACTAGACTCATTGAGGAGACGTGTAACGTGGAGTTTGACGAAAATAATGGCTCCCGAGTGGAGCAAAGTGGTACTTGTGATGTAGGTGATGAAATTCCTCCCAAGCCATAAGAAGAATGGGTGTGGGTCATATCCTACCCATTGAGGAACCCCTTGTGGCCGAAGGAGAAGGACAATGCTCCACTCAAGTGGAGCCATCATCAACCCAAGACCCACACGCTTCCGAAGAACAAAGTGAAGGCCCTCAACCTCGTGAACAAGACGAAGGGCAAGATCAACCTCAAGATGGTGATGATCCACCAAATGATGCCCAAGGTCAAGTTCTCCCCCTCGAGCAAGTTCAAGATCAAGAGCAAGCTCAAGATTTTGAACAAGTTCAAGACGACGCTCAAGATGATCAAGTTAATCCTCCTCCTTGCACATACGAGGAGGAATTAGAGCGTCGTGCCGCGAAGATTGCTTCCAAGCTCACCACCAAAGGCCATCTCATGGAGAACGTGGTTGCAAGCCTAAGAAAGGGGGTAAGCGCTCGTAGGCAATTAGCAAACTATTGTGAACATCACGCGTTTGTCTCTTGTGTTGAACCCCAAAAGGTCTATGAGGCGCTCGAAGATTCAGATTGGCTCAATGCCATGCATGAGGAACTCAACAACTTCGAGTACAACAAGGTGTGGAGATTGGTGCCAAGGCCGTCGGGGAACCACAACGTCATTGGAACCAAGTGGATTTTCAAGAACAAGCAAGATGCTCATGGGAACATCATTCGCAACAAGGCAAGATTGGTAGCACAAGGCTACTCCCAAGTCGAGGGTATCGACTATGGTGAAACCTTTGCTCCCGTTTCTCGCCTTGAATCCATTCGTTTGTTGATTGCTTATGCTTCCCATCACAACTTTAAGTTACAACAAATGGATGTGAAAAGTGCTTTTCTTAATGGTCCTATTAATGAGTTGGTTTATGTCAAGCAACCCCCCGGGTTCGAGGATCCCTACTTCCCAGATCGTGTGTATCAACTCGATAAGGCGCTCTATGGCCTTAAACAAGCCCCACGTGCGTGGTATGACCACCTTACCGAGTTGTTACAAGATCGTGGATTTGAAGTTGGGTAAATTGATCCCACTCTTTTTACTAAGAAGGTCAAAGGGGAGTTGTTTGTATGCCAACTATATGTTGACGATATTATCTTTGGTTCTCCTAATAAAGCTTTCCATGAGGAATTCACCGCTCTCATGACCTCTAAGTTCAAGATGTTTTCGATGGGAGAGTTGATGTTCTTCCTTGGTTTTGATATCAAACAAAGAAGAGAAGGTACCTTCATCAACCAAGCCAAATACACTCAAGACATGCTAAAAAGATTCAAGCTAAGTGATGTCAAGCCGGCTTCTACTCCAATGCCTACCAAGTGCCAACTTGACATTGATCCCAATGGTAAAGCGGTGGATCAAAAGGTATATCGCTCCATGATTGGATCCTTGCTTTACCTTTGTGCATCTAGATCGGATATCATGTTGAGTGTGGGAATTTGTGCACGGTTTCAAGCCACACCAAAGGAAAGACACTATGTGGCGGTCAAGCGAATCTTTCGATATTTGGCTCATACCCCAAACTTTGGCTTATGGTATCCAAGAGGAGCAAACTTCAAGCTTGAAGGTTTTACGGATTCCGATTGGGCGGGAGACAAAGTGGATAGGAAGTCCACTTCCGGAGGGTGCCAATTTCTTGGTTGCTCTTTGGTGAGTTGGTCTTCCAAGAAGCAAAGTTGTGTGTCTCTCTCGTCCACCGAAGCGGAATATGTGGCGGCCGGTAGTTGTTGTGCACAACTCTTATGGATGAGGCAAACTTTAAAGGAATACGGTGTCATTTGTGACAAAGTGCCTCTTTGGTGTGATAATGAAAGTGCCATCAAGATTTCTCTCAACTCCGTGCAACATTTCAAGACGAAGCATATTGAGATTCGATATCATTTCATCCAGGATCACATTAGGCGAGGGGAGATCGAGCTCAAGTATGTAAACACTCATGATAACCTTTCAGATATTTTCACGAAGCCCTTGGATGAAGCAAGATTTCACGAGTTAAGGCATGAGCTAAATATCATTGATTCGAGCAATGTGACTTGAACCCTTGCACACCCCACCTCACTCAACTTGTTGTCTAGTTTAGGTGTAGGCATGGACATAGGGGGAGTGTTGTTCTCTCAATGAACTCTCCCTCCCCCCACTATGCATAAATTGATCTAGTCTTTCACATTAACCATTTTTGATGGTACTTGTGTTTCAAGGACGAGTTTTGGTCATGGGTCCAAGGTTAAAATCTTTGTGACGCCATACCTCTTGACTTAAACATAGGTGGCCTCGGCCACCGCCCTCTCTTGAAGAGGTGTGTCTTGGCCCCTTGCTAGTGTGTTCGCTGCCGAGTTAGTATTTCCTCCGCTTCTTGCCATTGGTTTTCTGTTTCTTTTTGAGATTAACCGTGCTGTCTAGTGGCCATAAGTTGCTGGACGGTACTACCGCTGGTGGTGCGCGGTACTACCGCCCACCAGCGTGGTACTACTGCTGCAGGGCGGGGTCAGGGGGTTATATCGGGGCAGGGGAGGTTTCTTCTCCCCCATACCCATTCGCTTCGCCCCCTCTCTCCTCTTCGTCTCTCCAGCAACTGTTCGCCGTGGGAGGGCTCCGGCGGATCTCCTTCTCCGGGGTGTCCCTATGCATTCCCTTCGGTGGAATCGATCCCCACCTCGTCCTCTTGCCATGGATGCCGGTATTGCCCCCGTTCCCTCTCTCTTCTTGTCTAGATTTCAAATCTAGCATCTTAGGGGCAATAGTGGTTGCATCTCTAGATTTTTGGCTAAATCTAGGCTTGAGTAGGATGGAGAAGGCAACTAGACGGTTTGGATCAGTGATTGGTAGGAGTATTTTTGAATTTGGTAGGACGGTAGTGCCGGATCTAACCGCGGCAGCAGGAAACTGTTCTTTCCCCGCCTCGAGTGGTACTACTGGTCTCACTGGAGCGGTACTACCGCTTGGAGCGGTATTGCCACCTCCAGGTCGCGGTACTATCGCTGCCTACCAAGTTCCATCATGCTCCTACCATTCAGTGATCCTTTTTGTTGTGTTTGGTGGCTTATGCTCGTTCTTTCTGGTTATTTTGTGTGTTCTTGTGTTTGGTTCCATGTGACGAACATCCTGAGCATCAAGCTCGCCGTGTCAACCCCGGCCGTGCCACGTCGAAGCGCTACCGCACATCTGAGTCAGCAGGAGGTTCCTCTAGTGCTCCACCTCCACCTCAGCTCCCGAAGAAATCTGCCGTCAAGCCAAAGCCAAAGGTCAAAACTGTGCCTCAAATGAATGCCAAGGAGTTCTGGGCAAGGCATCGCCACAACCCCTATGTGGAAGACCAAGAACCCACTTTGGTCAACCGTCCATTCTGGAACCGCTTTCAGTTTGCCATTTTCTTTGATGTGCTCAAAGCCAAGAAGAACCTCTATGTGGATGTGCGCTCTATTGACACAGACTATATGGAGAAGGATCCTGAGTACTTTGGTGAAGCTTTTCAGATGTGCACTCAACTGAACATTCTCAGAATCATGCAGTTCAATAAAGACTATGATGCTGATATTGTGGCCCAATTCTATGCCACGGTCCATCTTGGGACTGATGAGGACAGGACTCTGACTTGGATGACCAATGGCAAGTTTCTTTCTGTCAAGTGGAAGGCATTCATGGAGTTACTTGGAGTGGAAGATCACGGGCTTGAGACTCCTGTCGGCTTTCACCCTCACAGTAAGACAACCTCCACCCACAAGCAAGCTCTCTGGCCCTACTGCTCTCAGAAGATCAACCCTGACACTAAGAAGGTAACATATGAGCTGCCTGCCTTGCTGGACATTCTTCACCGTGTCTTCCGGGAGACTCTCTTCCCTCATATCGGGAATCTAGATATGGTTCACTCCTTTCTTGTGGACGTGCTTCAATTCTGCCAACATGAGAAGGAGGCTAACACTGCCGAGTCCTTGGACATTTCTCATGTTATGTGGTCTGAGCTCTTATCTGCTATCTCTGAGCGCAAGTGCCCGATCTATGGTCCTTTCATCATGCTGCTCATTGAGAAGGCCTGGGATAAGGTCTATACCAAGGTTATGCTAGAGACTGGAGAGTTGGTGTCTCATGAGATCAAGCGTCTGAGGAAGAAGGATAACTGGGGCACCCAGGTCCCTAGGTCTGGGGCTACATCTTCTGCTGCCGCCATGGAGACCGAAGAGGAGGCTGATGCTGCTGATGATGATGACTATGAGCCTTCTAGGGCAGAGCCCTCTTGGGCACAGAAGCTCAAGCTCAAGGTGAAGAAGTTGTTCTGCATGGAGGCTCACGGTCAGTACATGACTCATGTGGCTGAGAAGAAGGCCAGGGGTCATCACAAGGAGCTCATGCGTAAGTTGGATGCCACCGTTTACAGTGGATCTGAGGACCAGCTTACTGAGGAGGAGGAGTGGATTCAGCAGCACTGCCCGTGGAAAGATTCTGATGCCGAGTAGTTCCCGACTGACGACGGCAGTGTAGACGATCCCGCTGGGATATGATGTTCGAGACCCTCGCGTGCTATCACCTGGAGCCGTAGCAACACTCCCTCTCTTTTGGGTGTCTTGATGCCAAAGGGGGGGAGAGTTTAGGGATTTGTGTCGTTGTCTGCTTTGCAAGTGTGTTTTCTCGCCGTTTGCTTTGCTTGGTTTTGTGCCAGTGAGACCTAAGTTCTAGACATATGGTGTGAGACATATGCTACCTTATCCTTATTATCATTATCTATGTCTATCTAGTACTTCGGTATCTTATGAGATGCATGCTTATCTTGTTATATATTCTTAGCTCTCATATATCGTGCTTAGGTTGTTGGTCTCCAAAATGTAGGGGGAGCATTGATCCTAGTATGTGTGCCGTGCAGTCCAAAGCACCTATCTAGATAGCACACATCTAGGGGGAGCCCATCTACATTTGTGAGTTGTGGGGTTTGCGCATGTCCTTTGTCTCTTCCCATTTGTGCAAATCCCGTATTGTCATCAATCCACCAAAAAGGGGGAGATTGTAAGGGCATATTTATCCCCAAGGTGTTTTGGTGATTGATGACAATGCTTTTGCGGACTAATCGTGTGCGTTGAGATTTTCAGAGATTCATCCTTTGGCACGAGACGATTCCCTCCCCTCGGTGCTTTATCCAAGACGGTGCAGCTCCCTCGTTTCTCTGTTGGTGGACTAGTTGCGTAGGAGTCACCATACTATCAAGAGGGGATCCGCTTTGGTATGGCTAGGGTGGAATCAACACGTACACATTCTTATTGCACCCGTTGTTCCTTCCCGCTTCAATGGAGCCCTCATTCTCCTCTCTACTCTCTCTGTCTGGCCCCAGCAGTAGTACCGCGGGCCTCAGTGGTAGTACCGCTGAAGACATCAAGCGGTAGTACCGCTCCTATGTGATAGTACCGCTTACTGGATTCGGCCGTAGTACCGCTGAGGCTCCGGGCCACTACCGCCTTGACTCGAGCCCTCGTTTTCTCGTGTCGGGTTCTACGGCACTGATCGCGGCAGTAGTGGCGGTAGTACCGCTCCCGGGCGGTAGTACCGCCTCTACCACCGCGGTAGTACCGCTCTGGGTCCAGGACCCTGCTTCCCTCTTGTGCGCGGTAGTACTGCTAGGTGGCATGGTAGTACCGCTGGTCAGCGGTAGTACCGCCCACCCAAGCGGTAGTACCGCTCTCTGCGGGGCTGCTTGGGGGGTAACGGTTGGATTGTTCCCCCCACTATATAAGGGGGTCTTCTTCCCCAAAGTTGACCTACCTCTCCCCCCAAAAGCTCCATTGTTGCTCCAAGCTCCATTTTCGCCCGATCTCTCTCCCTAGCCAATCAAACTTGTTGATTTGCTCGGGAGTGGTTGAGAAGGCCCAGATCTACACTTCCACCAAGAGAAATTTGATTCCCCCCACTAATCCCTAGCGGATCTTGTTACTCTTGGGTGTTTGAGCACCCTAGACGGTTGAGGTCACCGCGGAGCCATAGTCCATTGTGGTGAAGCTTCATGGTGTCGTTGGGAGCCTCCAATTAAGTTGTGGAGATTGCCCCAACCTTGTTTGTAAAGGTTCGGTCGCGGCCTTCAAGGGCACCAATAGTGGAATCACGGCATCTCGCATTGTGTGAGGGCATGAGGAGATTACGGTGGCCCTAGTGGCTTCTTGGGGAGCATTGTGCCTCCACACCGCTCTAACGGAGACGTACTTCCCCTCAAAAGGAAGGAACTTCGGTAACACATCCTCATCTCCACCGGTTCCACTCTTGGTTAACTCGTGCCTTTACTTGTGCAAGCTTATTTGTGTTGTATCCCTTGCTTGCTTGTGTGCTAGTTGTTGTTGCATCATATAGGTTGCTCACCTAGTTGCATATCTAGACAACCTACTTTGATGCAAAGTCTAATTTGGTAAAGAAAAGTCTAAAAGGTGTTAGTTGCCTATTCACCCCCCCTCTAGTCAACTATATCGATCCTTTCAGCGACCTTTGAACATGGAGCAGTCGCGTGCACCAGGAAGCGGTGCGGGCGACACTCTCTCGGCCAGCGCGCCGCTTCAATGTCGGCACCAGTGAGAGGTCGCGTCCGCTCTGGCCGGGCATGAATGCGGCACTGACCATTTCGGGCGGGAAGCATGCACGGGTGATGAAGAGGGTTCGGGTTGGTCAGGACCGGCCGTGGCAGCGATCCGGACGCCCGCAAACAAGAGATGTTGTATGTTAATATTGCTGCATATATAATTAACAACGTAAATAATGTGCCAGTTGGACAAATATGATTGGAGATGGAGATGGAAATGGAATTTTACGTAAACATGGATATGCATGTCTATGTCTGTGTGTGTGTGCGCGACGACTCTCGTGACCTGGAAGCGGGGGCGTGTTTTTGATCGAGTTTTCTTTCTTGGTACGTTAAAAAATTGTCCGCCAGTTTTCGTTTCTTTTTTTCGGGAACGTGCGTATTCTATTTAAAGCCACTGCCGTGGAGAGATTTTTTTACTCCATTATAGTCTCTTGTTTGATAGAGTTTCTCGCGTCTCGCTCTCTCACCCTCTCCATATCAAAACAAGATGACAGTGTCCACTCTATCTCTCTCCTCACCGGTGGTCACAAATTCGGCCGAATCCCGTCAGCTGCGGGAGGTGAGGAGGTGCAGCGTTGACGTTGTCGTCGTCGGCGGTGGAGGAAGCCGATGTGCACCGTCCTCCCGGAGCCGGCGCTGACGCGGAAGAAGGTCCTCCGCGCCCTTGTTCGCTACCGTCGTGTGAGCATATCCTGCCCGCCCGCCTAAATGATATCTCGCCCACCTGAGGTATAACTTCTTGTACTGGTCCAGCTCCCCAGGTCGATGCGTGCGGGTTTTCTTCTATGCGACTACTCCCCAGCTCCCCATGTATAGTAGCTAGGGTCCGTCGGCTGGTCCAACATCACCTACTATTATAGAGGAAATGCCACTCGAAAAGTTGTCCTCATTTATGCCTCGGTGGAGGTATACATGTTATTTCGACAAAAAGTACATGGTGGTTGTGCGGTCATTGTCCATATGCTCCTATTGCTGCTGCTAATCTAATACTATCACTGGTTAAATGAAGAAATGCTTTTTTTCTCAGGTATCCTGGTTTAGTTCCCATCAAGATAATCATGATGCTTCTGTTTGTTGGTGTACTTTTAATTAATTCTTATTGAAAATTGAGATGTATTTGTTAATCTTGTAAAACAAAGTAACAACACTATATCCCTTTTTTATATTTTTGGAAACAGCGATGCGTATCTCCATACTCGGGCATGTCTTCCTCAATTTTAGTGGAACTGCACAAAATTGGATGGCCATTGTTGTTCCACCTCACTATCCTATTCCACGTGGTTCTTCCTTCCTCGAGCTTGATTACTGAGAAGAAACAGACCACAATGAGGATTTGTTGAACTTCATACGTGCCTCACCCAAACTTGATGCCAAATGGATGATGCATCACCATGATGACCTATCGATGCTCATGGTTGCGCCTCATGGTTGCGTCGACTGGTGAAGCTGATCGATTTTCAATGAAAAACAAGTTATCTTCCATCAGTGCTCTTTGCTTGTTACGCACAAAGATGATATCCTTCGTCAGTTCACCTTGGTTGCGTTGGAGACACGGTCATCTTTCACGTTGGTGCAATTTTATCACACAATTGGCTATAAACCAAATGTTTCCTCGAAGAAGGATTGACGTTGGTACTAAGATCATAAGTTTTGTATTTATTTCTAAGCCTTCTCACAACTTTGTCTTCAGCTCCCCTGTAATTTTATTTGTCCAACTATTAACTTTGATTTAAAAAATGGTGTGGACTAAAAACTCGGATGGACATAGTAGCCCTCCATTTTTATTTACTCCGCATATTAGATTTGAGTGAAGTCAAACTTTGTAATACTCTCAAACCTTTCTGATAATTGAAATTAAAATTCTTTATTTGTACACACTCTCACACGTTTCCGATAATTTGGCGCATGTGTGGTTGTTCACTTAAGGGAGGCTAGTGTACTACATGTGAAGAACAGGAAGTGCGACCAGGACGCGTGGATCGTTACTTCATCGGAAGTAGTAGTAGTAGTTTTCTTCACTGTACGTTAAATAAAGAGTTTCATTTCGTACTTACACAATTTAAAACGATTGTTATGGAGAGAATAAGAAAACCACTCCGCTATATATTAGTCGTATACACGAGTACTATATGGACGCAGCTTCATTGACTTAGTGCACCTGCCTTTGGGTTTATGACAGGCGGGCCCAAAATGTGGCTCGCTCACCTGTCATACAGCCAAAAGCAGGTGCAGTTAAGGCACCGGAGCTCAGTCCATACTATAGTAGTCTCTACTCTTATAAAAAACTGAGTTGGTGATGATGGTGTGCCTGCCATCTTGTAATATAGACCGTCTGATCTATATCTGGCGGACAGAAAGCAAACTATGACAATTTTACAAAAGATACCCGCACATCTCTCCACATTTACAGATAAGGCCTTGCCTCGTTCATCCTTATCTCCCACAACCTCATTGCTGAGAAGTTAAAAAAGGAAATCTCTGGAACAATCTGGCATGGTGGCCGCTGCCGGTGCCGTCCATCCCCATGCCTCCGCCCAGTCCGACCACCAGTCACCACCATGCCCCACTCCTCCTCACCTTATCTCTCATCTTTCTCGAGATATCATTTTTTTGATGAAATTCTCGAGATACCATTTTTCCGATAAAATTCTCAAGATATCATTAGTTTTTACACAAGGGGTTACTCCTGAATGGGTCAATCACAACAGGTGTTTTGTAAAAAAATGCATCTTGATGTTCCATGCAATGCACGGGCATCTTGCTACTATATATATAAGTTGGAGCCTCAGCGCTTGTTTGCTAGGGTTTGCACTCTCCACACGCTCGCCGCACTACATATATATATACACACTGGAGGCTCAGCGTTCATTTGCTAGGGTTTGCTATATTCGCAGTCTCTCACCCTCTCTTCACCAGATCTAAACAAGACTGCGTTGGCCTCTTGTCTCTCTTTCCTTGCTCACAGCTGGTGAAGGAGGCATCTGGATCCCGTCGCACCGGGAAGTGGAGGAGGTGCAGCGTTCACTCTATCGCCTTCAGCGAGGGAGGCAATCCACTGCCGGCTGCGCTATTCTCTTTCACCCAGCGCCTGTGCGGGAGGGCCATCGACCCCTTCTTCCTCGCTGTCGTACGTAGTGTGGGCAGATCCGGCCTCCCGCCGCACGCCTTGCCACATCCCGACGACCCTAAGGTATAAGTTTGTTTGAAACCGTTGTTGCTCTAGCTGCATGTGGATCTTTTTCGATATGTAGTCGAATCTAGGTCTTGGTTCAAAGAGGAAAGAAGGGTGTGGTGGGTTGGAGCATGAATCTAGGACGTGGTTCAATGAGGAAAGGAGGGACGGAAAGTAGTATAGACTGGCTATCCAGCCGCTTTGTTGGTCGAAAAGGGAAAAAGGGGGTAACCCAGTACACACATCTGTAAGGAACCGATCTCTTTGTTGAAAAGGGAAAGAAACTTGGGGGTCGAGTAGTTTGTGCAGGACTAGATTTGTTGCCCTCACATAGGAAAAAGGTTCAAAGAGAACAAATATGGGACCAACGCATATATGCTTCTTGGCTACATACTCTGCATCACCCATTTATACGTGTGGATGCACATGGTGCTGGCATATCCCATACAACTATTTTGCTGTTGTTAATCTAAGAATGCCGCCGGAAAATTGAAGCAATGCCACTGTTAAAAGTAAATTACATTTTTTAACGAATGTTGATTTAAAAGAATGTCTCTGTTAATATGAATCAATGCAACCGTTTTAGAAATGCTACTATCCTACTTTGTTTTCCATCCAAGATAAGTTAGATGCTTCTTTCTGTCACCGTTTGTTTCATCCTCCTTTATCGGCAAGTAATTGTTTCCTTTTTTGCCTCTGTTAAAACAGGGGTATCTATTCAACTTGTTGCTATTGCGACATTTTGCTTCACTACTCGAAACACTTTGCTTGATTTCAGTGCAACTGCACAAAACGAGATTGGATTTCCTATTCGTGTTGGCAGATTCGTACGTGATCTTGTGTGCGTCATGACAGGTTGGTACTTGCCTTCATCCACATAATGATGCAGTATGTTTTGAGATGATGTGCTACTTGTATTTGTACTGTTTTAAATAAATGTTGAATCGAAGCTATTGTATTGCTCTCTTTTCCCATTAAGTAGTGAACAAAAATGGTACCAACCCAGACGTGATGCTTGTTGCTTTGTTACAACAAACTCTGCATCACCCCCTTTATAAGTAGATGGAAGCACATGGTGTTGTTGCGCCCACTCTCCCCTAGAATTGTTTATGCTTTTTGTTAATCTAATGCCGCTGGTAAAATTAAGCAATTCCACTCTCAGAATTAACTACTGAATCTTATTTCAAAACTGCAACACTTGTTAGGGATTGGCGGGATTACCATTTTTGTGGCCGCATGTTTCATCCTCCTTTATTAGCCAGTAATTGATTCCTTTTTTGCATCTATTTAAACAAGGATATCTATTCAACTTGTTGCTATTGCGACATTTTGCTTCGCTGTACGAAACACTTTGCTTGATTTCAGTGCAACTGCACAAAACGAAATTGGATTTCCTATTCGTGTTGGTAGATTCGTATTTTATCTTGGTCTTCTCATGAAAGGTCAGTACAGGCCTTCATCCACATGATTGTGCAGTGTGCTTTGAGATGTTGTGCTACTTGTATTGGTACTGTTTTAAATAAATGTTGAATTGAAGCTATTGTATTGTTGTCTTTTTCCATTAAGTAGTGAACAAAAATGGGACCAACCCAGACATGATGCTTGTTGCTTTGTTACAACAAACTCCGCATCACCCCCTTTATAAGTAGATGGAAGCACATATTGTTGTTGCGCCCACTCTCCCCTGGAACTGTTTATGCTTTTCGTTAATCTAATGCCGCTGGTAAAATTAAGCAATGCCACTCTCAGAATTAACTACTGAATCTTATTTCAAAACTGCAATACTTGTTAGGGATTGGCGGGATTACCATTTTTGTGGCTGCATGTTTCATCCTCCTTTATTAGCCAGTAACTGGTTCCTTTTTTGCCTCTGTTTAAACATGGATATCTATTCAACTTGTTGCTATTGCGACATTTTGCTTTGCTACGCGAAACACTTATGTTTTAAGAGTGTTTTCTGCAGTTCAACTTGAATGTCACACCGGCGACTTTGCTTAATTTTGGTGGAACTGCACAAAAGGAGATCGAGATTTCATATATGTGTTGGGATATGTGTCCAGTCTTCCTCTCAGGCTATTTCAAATCTTGGTCAAGAAAGGTCAGTACCGACTTTCATCCACATGATGTTGTAGTGTGCTTTGAGATGTTGTGCTACTTGTATTGGTACTGTTTTGGATAAATGTTGAATTGAAGCTATTGAACTATTGTATTTTACCATTAAGTGAGCAAAAATAGTTCCAACCCATACATGACGCTTGTTTCTTTGTTACAACAAAACTCTGCATCACCCCCTTTATAAGTAGATGGAAGCACATGCTATTGTTGCACCCACTCTCCCCTGGAACTGTTTATGCTTTTTGTTAATCTAACGCCACTGGTAAAATCAAGCAATGCCACTCTCAAAATTAATTAACTACTGAATCTTAGTTCAAAATTGCAACACTTGTTAGGAATGGTACTATCATGCTTTGTAGTTCTTTCTACATGTTTAACCAAGGTATTGTTAAGATAATGTCTCTGTTAAAATGAATCAGTTGCATTGTTTTAGGAATGGTACTTTTCTGCTTTGTCGTTCTTTATACATGTTGAAACAAGGCATTGTTAAGATAATGTCTCAGTCAATATGAATGAATCACACTGATGGAGAATTGCTACTCTCCTGCTTTGTTTCCCATTAAGATAAGGTAGATCAGTAGATGCTTTTCTTCTGGGAGTACAAGTCATCAACCGTTATTTCTCAGTAATTGTTTCCCTTATACCTATTGTTGCTTACAGGCATATCAAAATTAAAGCTTGGTTTTATTCCGACTTTGATTTTAGTTGAACTGCACAAAAGGAGCCAATGTGTCCAAGGCAAACTGCTGCGTTACTGGGTCCAGTTGGTCGTTCCACTTTCCAGAAAGAAGCAGTCGCTGTTTGCGCTACATTACAGAAGGAATGACCGAGAAGCTTTACAGAGTATTATTAGACGCTGGTGACATGACTAGTCTGCAGAGAGCATTGGAAACTCTACAACACGTGGAGTGCACTGGGCAAAAAGTGCCCAAACAAGTACAAGAAGCCACGACAGGACTCCACGATCATAGGCATTACATATTTTGAATGGGAAAAGCTTGTCAAAGTTTAATCATTGATGTTAGCAAGAAGACGTTAGTTTAATATATTGGAATTGGAAAACCTTGTCAAAATTTGCTCATTGATGTTAGCCAGAAGACATGCATTTGATATTTTGAGTGGGACGCCCTTGCTGTGAGCAGCGTCGATTGTTTTTTCCTATTCTTGTGTTCAGTTTAGAAGTAAATAGTTACTCTGCTGAGATATTGCTGTGTTAAGAGTTTGTTCTGAATATTGTCTATGTAATGCCAGGCCTTGTGTTTGATTGCAAAGTTGAGCTTGGAATGGTGTGGCATGCGGCATCACGAGCTGTTCACCATGCCTCTTGAGAATAATGCTTCGTATTGTTTTGCATGTCGATCTAATGCCAGTGATTTGCTTGTTAACGGACTTGTGTTGGAGCGCTATGGTCGAAACGGGGGTCCTGTTCATCGGGAGGGGTGTGGCGTACCACAAAATGGGACTCCACGGGGTACTGTTCATCTCCACCGTCGACCCCCTCCAGCCTCCATGGGCTACTGTTCATCCACCGTCGACCTCCTCAGCCTCCACCTGCGACTGTTCATCCACGGGCTCCTATTCATCCAGCCTCCACCTCGCGCTACTCCATCGGCTACTGTTCAACCACCCTCTCCATGGGCTCCTGTTCAACCACCCCTCCATGGGCTACTGTTCATCCACCCCTCCACCATCTACTGTTCATCCAGCCCTCCATGGGCCGTCTTGTTCATCCAGCCCTCCACGGGGTCCTGTTCATCCAGCCCCAACTGGCTCGATCGATCGGGGTCCTGTTCATCCAGAGGCAACACCACGAGGTCCTGTTCATCCACCCCCACCGCTCACTTTTCATCCCCCCCCCCGCAACGCTCACTGTTCATTCAGAGGCAGCATCGATCGGCTTTAGTTAGCAGCAGTAGCGAATGAATCGCTCGATCGGGTTCAGTTAAAAACCATATGGATCGATCGCTCGGGTTCAGTAACGCGTAGCCTGCAGTGCAATCGCTTGGGTTTAGTTAGAGCCCAACGCCTCGCTCGAGTTCAGTTAGAGCCAACGCCTCGCACACACGCGCGTACGTGTACGAGAGAAACGCGCATCGCTCGGCCCCCGACCACCTACCGTGACCGGGAACTCGCCGAAATTTTCCCCGCCCTCGATTCTACCACGGTTTTTTCCGTCATGGACGGCCCAAAGAATGTCATGCAGCTACGTCTCCGGCCTGCCCAGGACGAAAAACCCATTTTCTATCATGATTTTTATCATAGAAGTGTCATAAGTATGACAGAAAAAAAAATTGTTCGGCCCAAAATGTCACGGATGTGTCTTTTTTTTGTAGTGCATATTGCACTTGTAACACCATCTCTTCGCCGAACTAGTGCACCTATACAATTTACCATTGTATTGGGTGTGTTGGGGACACAAGAGACTCTTTGTTATTTGGTTGCATGGTTGTTCGAGAGAGACCATCTTCATCCTACCTCCCACGGATTGATAAACCTTAGGTCATCCACTTGAGGGAAATTTGCTACTGTCCTACAAATCTCTGCACTTGGAGGCCCAACAACGTCTACAATGAGAAGGTTGCGTAGTAGACATCAACTGTCTACAAAGCTCGACTTGTTGAGGAAGGTTTTCAACAAGTTCAAGGAGTTGACTACGATGAGACTTTCTCACCCGTAGCGATGCTTAAGTCTGTTCAAATCATGTTAGCAATTGCCGCATTTTATGATTATGAAATCTGGCAAATGGACGTCAAAATTGCATTCCTAAACGGATTTCTTAAAGAAGAGTTGTATATGATGCAACCAGAAGGTTTTGTCGATCCTAAAGGTGCTAACAAAGTGTGCAAGCTCCAGCGATCCATTTATGGACTAGTGCAAGCATCTTAGAGTTGGAATATACGCTTTGATGAGGTGATCAAAGCGTATGGTTTTATATAAACTTTTGGAGAAGTCTGTATTTACAAGAAAGTGAGTGGGAGCTCTGTAGCATTTCTGATATTATATGTGGATGACACATTGTTGATTGGAAATGATATAGAATTTCTGGATAGCATAAAAGGATACTTTAATAATAATTTTTCAATAAAAGACCTTGGTAAGCTACTTATGTATTGGGCATCAAGATCTATAGAGATAGATCGAGACACTTAAGACTTTCACGAAGCACACACCTTGACAAGATTTTGAAGGAGTTCAAAATGGATCAGTCAAAGAATGCGTTCTAGCCTGTATTGTGAAGTGTGAAGTTGAGTAAGACTCAAAACCCGACAACGACAGAAGATAGAAAGAGAATGAAAGTCATTCCCTATGCCTCAGCCATAGGTTCTATAAAGTATGCCATGTTGTGTACCATACCTGTTGTGTGCCTTGCTATGAGTTTGGCAAGAGGGTACAATAGTGATCCAGGAGTAGATCACTGGACAACGGTCAAAATTATCAGGAAATGTTTCTCGGTTATGGAGGTGATAAAGGGTTCGTCGTAAAGGGTTGCGATGATGCAAGCTTTAACACTAATCTAGATGACTTTGAGTCTCAATCTGGATACGTATTGAAAGTGGGAGCAATTAGCTAGAGTAGCTCCATACAAAGCATTGTAGACATAGAAATTTGCAAAATACATACGGATCTGAATGTGTCAGACCCACTGACTAAACTTCTCTCACAAGCAAAATATGATCACACCTTGGTACTCTTTGGGTGTTAATCACATAGCGATATGAACTAGATTATTGACTCTAGTAAACCCTTTGGGTGTTGGTCACATGGCGATGTGAACTATGGGCGTTAATCACATGGTGATGTGAACTATTGGTGTTAATCACATGGTGATGTGATCTAGATTACTAACTCTAGTGCAAGTGGGAGACTGAAGGAAACATGCCCTAGAGGCAATAATAAAGTTGTTATTTGTATTTCCTTATATCATGATAAATGTTTATTATTCATGCTAGAATTGTATTAACCGGAAACTTGATACATGTGTGGATACATAAACAAAACACTGTGTCCCCAGTAAGCCTCTGCTAGACTAGCTCGTTAATCAGAGTTGGTTAAGTTTCCTAACCATAGACATGTGTTGTCATTTGATGAACTATACCACATCATTAGGAGAATGATGTGATGGACATGACCCACCCGTTAGCTTAGCATATTGATCGTTTAGTTTTATTGCTATTGCTTTCTTCATGTCATATACATATTCGTTCGACTATGAGATTATGCAACTCTCGGATATCGGAGGAATGCCTTGTGTGCTATCAAATGTCACAACGTAACTGGGTGATTATAAAGATGCTCTACAGGTACCTCTGAAGGTGTTTGTTGGGTTGGCATAGATCGAGATTAGGATTTGTCACTCTGAGTATCAAAGAGGTATCTCTGGGCCCTCCCGGTAATACACATCATAAGAAGCCTTGCAAGCAAAGTGACTAATGAGTTAGTTACGGGATGATGTATTACGAAATGAGTAAAGAGACTTGCCGGTAACGAGATTGAACTAGATATGAAGATACCGACGATCAAATCTCGGGCAAGTAACATACCGATGACAAAGGGAATAACGTATATTGTCATAACGATTCGATCGATAAAGATATTCGTAGAATATGTGGGAACCAATATGAGTATCCAGGTTCTGCTATTGGTTATTGACCGGAGAGGAGTCTCGGTCATGTCTACATAGTTCTCGAACCCGTAGGGTCCGCACGCTTAATGTTCGATTACGATTTGTATTATATGAGTTATGTGATTTGGTGACCGAATGTTGTTTGGAGTCCCGGATGAGATCACAGACATGACGAGGAGTCTCGAAATGGTCAAGAGGTAAAGATTGATATATTGGAAGGTAGTATTCGGACACCGGAAGTGTTC
>NC_057801.1:217634473-217739724 GCF_018294505.1 Triticum aestivum | reverse complement strand
CAATATGGACCATAGGAGGGAGGCACACCAGTCCTCAAAGGGGTGGTGCGCCACCCACCAGGGAGGAGTCTGAATTGGACAAGGGGAGGGGGCGGCGCCCCCCTTTCCTTCCCCCTCTCTCTCCTTCACCCTTTCCCCCTCCGGTAAAAGGAAGGGGGGCCGAATCCAACTAGGACCCCAAGTAGGACTCCTTCTACTTGGGGCGCGCCTCGGGCCGGCCTCCTCTCCCTTCCTTCTTTATATACGGGGGAGGGGGCGCCCCTAGAACACACATCAATTGTTCCAAGCCGTGTGCGGCGCCCCCCTCCACAGTTTACGCCCCCGGTCATATTCACGTAGTGCTTAGGCGAAGCCCTGCGCGGATCACTTCACCATCACCGTCACCATGCCGTCGTGCTGACGGAACTCTCCCTCGACACTTTGCTGGATCAAGAGTTCGAGGGATGTCATGAGCTAAACGTGTGTAGAACTCGGAGGTGTCGTGTGTTCGGTACTTGATCGGTCGGAACGAGAAGAAGTTTGACTACATCAACCGCGTTAACAAACGCTTTCGCTTTCGGTCTACGAGGGTACGTGGACACACTCTCCCCCTCTCGTTGCTATGCATCTCCTAGATAGATCTTGCGTGAGCGTAGATTTTTTTTTTGAAATTGCATGCTACGTTTCCCAACATTTTTTGCTAGATTTTTTCACGCCCTTTGTATGTATCTTCAAATTTTCATGAATTTAAAGATACTACATTACTGTTGCACCCATGGGGCTTTTTATAGTGTCAAGGGGGCGGGAAGGGGAGGCTCACATGAATATTTTTATTTTATAAAAATGCTAACCTTGTGGCTTGGAAAAGAGTTTGTAGGGGTTTAGCAAGAGGAAAGTTGTTCCCATCATAGACCTGTCTGGCCCCTAAGTTCGGAAGATCTCAAGCGATTTGACCAAAGCGTGAGATCGTCCCTAATATTCAGACATGCTACTGGGGTGGGTACATTTTGCTACCTAGACACCTTTGCATTTCTAGCATCCCATATTTTCCACATAGTGATGAGCAGAATGAAGGTGGCGATCGTGCCTGGAAAACCATGTGGTGGATCTACTGTCTAGATGTTGTCGAAGGGGCTGGCCGAGGGGGTGATGTTGATAGCTCGCCAAACATTCCTTGCAGTGGTGCAAGTGAAGAAGAAATGAAATTATGTACTTAATCATGGTATTGCATGTAGGGCAGTCCATGGTTCATGGATGCAATGATTTTCTTTTTCTTGCAGGTTTTGGCGTGTGTTGAGTCGGTCGGGGTAAAGGAGCCAACCAAAAATCTTAACCTTTGAAGAAACTTTGGAGGCCTAGATGGCCTCCTGCTTGGGGTTTGTAATCTGTTGCATGACAGCTTTGTAAGCTCACTCGGTGGTGAAGTTGGAGCCGTCAAGAAACGTTCTCCTATCGCTAATTTCCTGACTAGGATTAGCAGATTACGCAAGCCAAGTTCAATGCCATCTTGCAGCATGATACCATCTAGCCTAGCATGCTGGTTGGTGTGGTGATTGAATAGAGCTGGAACGCAATTGCCAATGGTTCACGCAGAAATCAATTCTTAAATTATTTCAGGTCAAGCACGTTTAACTTTAAGGTTTTCTTGCAGACGGGCTTATGAAAAAAGAAGAAATTCCTTATTGATATGAGTAGCCTATCATTCTTATTAAGACAGATGTCACAACTTGTTGGTAGAGTTTTTTTTCCCTAACAAAAATGTTGGTACAGTTTTTTGTTTATGTTTTTATTTTGACAGAGAGACTTGTTGCTTGAATCACGCGTATTTACTTTTACAAGACGTTTCTAGTGACCTAATACATCTTATAAAATTTACAAAGGGAATATCACGGTGGGAAGGAATAAAGCGGCCAAAATGCTACATTCTGACAAGTAAACGAAAATGAAGGGAGTTATAAGCAGCAAAATGTCCCATAGCTTTCAGGCAGGAGGCCTATTCCCGTGCCACGAGCTAACAATAATAGGCATAAAATCGTTACGTTTCCCAGCAGGAAATAGTAGTAGCTTTTGGATCTTCCCCGGCATTGTGTGGACGCCGGCCACTACTTTCCAAGCACGGCCTCACGAGCATCACCGCGTCGACGTCCGATTCCCGTCCCGGTCCAAAACCTTCTCCCATTTCGCGCAGCGGGGCCGTGCGCGGACGGCGACGTCCGCCCCGCCCCGCCCGACCCCGTCCTCTCCTCTCGTCTCCTTCCCCAAACTCTATCGGCAATCGCAGCGGCCTATCCTCCCCCGCGCGCGTCTCCGCCACCCAAATCCCTCCGCTCCCACCCATAAACTTATCCAAAACCGCCCGCCCCATCCCGCTCCAGCCCAGCCCCGCGCCCAACGCGATCGCCCCAGGCTCCCCGCGCTGCTGCAGCAATGCCGGCCCTCGGGACGCTCTCCGCCGGCGGCGCCGCCGCCGGCGTCGCGGGCCTGCTCCGCCTCCGCCGCGGCCCCGCCCTCGCCTCGCCCCTGCCGGCCGCCGCCCGCGCCGGCGCCGTCCACGACGCCGGCCAGCTCGTCTGGGGCCGCCAGCTCCGCCCGGCCCTCGTCCTCCCCGCCGGCCTGCTCCCGCTCCAGGCCTCCAAGAGGCTCACGCTCCGACCGCCCGCCGCCTCCGCCGAGCCCGCCGGGTGAGTGATCGTTCTCTAACGCCACGTCTCGACCCTGGAAGCTTCTAGAAACGCCTCTGGCCGGCCGTTTTGTTTAGTTGCACACAGTTTGGTTTCCTCGCTCCCACGCGCCGCGCAGAAAAAAAATTCAGCCACATTTGCGCCGCTGCACATGCGAGCGGCACGACTTCAAATGATCTGGTCCCACCTGCAGCCACATTGATCGCTGATCGGTGGGGCTCACAGCCACAAAATCCGTGCTCTGTGCGTGATACTGGACGTGGGAGTGCGCTTTTAACAGTTTTATTACTTTCTGATGACTGTGGTTGCAATAGGGAGGCCAAGTCGCCAGGGTTGCTGGAGAAGTACCCTGCAATCACCACCGGCTTCTTCTTCTTCATGTGGTACGTTCTCGCTGCCTCGCTCAACACGGCCACCGTTTAGCTTGATCGATCTTGCGGTGATTTTTAGTCAGCTAAATAGTGCATTCTGGCGCAAGTGATCCTGCAGGTACTTCCTGAACGTCATATTCAACATCCTTAACAAGAAGATCTACAACTACTTCCCCTACCCATAGTAAGTGTGTTTTGTGCATCCTTGCCTTTGTTTCGAAACGGTGAAGATCAGCGGCCTCACTGATCTTGCTTTCAGTTCTTGTTCCTGAGTTGCAACTTACACTGGAAATGGCACTGCTGATTGCAGCTTTGTCTCCGTGATCCATCTACTTGTGGGAGTTGTGTACTGCCTCCTCAGCTGGGCCGTCGGTCTCCCGAAGCGTGCGGTAATTCAAACCGCCTTACTGTACTGTTGTGTTTTCTTTGAGAATTCACAAAGTGGTCAGAATGGTCCTCAGTTGATGGGCCTCCTGTAAATTCATATAAGTTCAGCGGTCTCACTTAGACTGTAGGAACAAAGATTTCATAAAAGTTCATAAATATTGTTCAATTGATAGGCTTCCTGTAAATTTCATTACAATGTTGCACTCATGGATCATATGCCACTGCCATGTTTATGCATCTGCATTGAAATGTAGGAGATCTTATAATTTCTGGTTTAAAAAAGAATTGCAGTTGTTAAGTAAATTGTAGAGACTCTTTATTTGAACCGTAAAGCGAATCTGTTGTTCTTTGTGTGGTCAATAAGCTTAAACTAAACTTGATACACACCCTTCATCTTTTCATACATTAGAAAAGTATGCGTCCATTAGAATAGCTGCTTCTTATCAAGGCAATGTTTCTTATCTTGAAATTTGCATAAAAATTGACGCAAATTACCGCTATCTTCCTTAGCCTATCAATGCAACGCTCCTGAAGCTGCTCTTTCCTGTGGCATTGTGCCATGCTCTTGGTCATGTCACAAGCAACGTGTCCTTTGCTACTGTTGCAGTCTCGTTTGCCCACACTATTAAAGGTGCCTCTTTCATGTGCAGATTTCTTTTTGGAGTTCTCTTGTCCCTTTCTGTTTTATATGCTAATTCTTCTCTGCGTTACATAATTGCTGTGCAGCTTTGGAGCCCTTCTTCAATGCAGCTGCTACCCAGTTTGTCCTTGGACAGACAGTTCCCTTGTCTCTGTGGTTGTCTCTTGCCCCTGTTGTGCTTGGTAATTTCTCAATTAAGCCTTCTGTTACCACTTTGCTACTAAAGCTGTAGAAATTAATTTTTAGTATAAGAAACCAGTTAAAATTATTGGATACAGTGATTAAAAGACCGATAATATCTTAATCAGACAAGTTTCTCTAGTGGCACAGTTCCTTTTCTGTCATTGTTATCATTTTTCACTTGATAGCACGTGCTAAATAGTACTAGTAACTTCTTTGGTCCATGCCTTTTTTTTCATCAACCTACTTAACTACTTGGAACATGACCAGGTGTTTCAATGGCATCCCTCACTGAACTGTCGTTTAGCTGGAAGGGTTTCATCAATGCTATGATCTCTAACATCTCATTCACTTACCGGAGTATTTATTCCAAGAAAGCCATGGTTTGTGCCTGTTTTCTTCTTATCGCTTGACTCCTCATATCTTTTGTTGCCTTTTGGGCTCTTTGTGGTTCAATTCCTTTGTTTTTACTAACCATTTTTGTCGTTGCAGACTGACATGGATAGCACCAACGTGTATGCTTACATCTCAATAATTGCTCTAGTTGTCTGCATACCGCCTGCACTTATTGTAAGTGTGATAAATATAGCCCAAATAAAAAAGGTTTCATGTGTTATGCTTCACGTTCACGTTTCTTATTTCGAATGACCAACCTTGCAGATTGAAGGACCACAGCTAATGCAGTATGGATTAAACGATGCAATTGCAAAAGTAGGAATGACAAAATTTGTATCAGATCTTTTCCTGGTGGGATTGTTCTACCATCTCTATAATCAGGTAACCAGTTGCATATGCTCTTGTTGGAATAATTAGGTGTGGCACTTGAGCTTTCTCATGGCATTACACCATACCATTTGTAATAACATGAGCCATACAATGACTTTACCGGCATCTGTTTCTTATGCAATGTAGAGATCAACATTTAGCAGCAGTTGATCGTGATGTTGCCAAACTAGTACATTCCATTTTTGATGGTTCATCTGTTATAATCCGTTACATGGCTCATGGCAGATTGCTACAAACACTTTGGAACGGGTGGCCCCTCTGACACATGCTGTTGGCAATGTGTTGAAAAGGGTTTTCGTCATTGGTTTCTCGATCATCATTTTTGGTAAATAAAATGTCCCATTATTATTTATTATGACTAAATATTATTTGCCCAATTGTCCTTTTTTCTATGGCATGGGTTTATGCCTAGTTTTAACCCTTGCTAAATCTTGTGTGAGCAGGCAACAAAATTACCACACAGACTGGAATTGGGACTTGCGTTGCAATAGCTGGTGTTGCCATCTACTCGTACATCAAAGCTAAGATCGAGGAGGAGAAAAGGGTAAGCTTCCCCTCAGTTATTCAAGTATCTCCTAATTTGAATACATGTAAAGAGGAACCAACATGAGTTGTTTCTAACTGGAATATGGTTATACAGCTTTGGCAACACTGAACGACCAAATAAATTGAAAGTTTTCTTGATTAACCCAAGCAACATAACATATTTTCCTGTTCTTGGTTACCCCAGGGAAGATAATTTACTAAAAATAATTCTTCCTCTAGGTTACCCCAAGAACATATCACATATTTTTCTAATCAACCAAGACCCTCGAAAGGTCAAAATCAGCTAGTCAAAGAGTATAAGTAACAAGATGAAAACCTTTCAACAATTGGATTGGTATGGTCAATGCTAACCATGGTTGTCGAGAGAAGACAAATATGGAATTATAAACATTTTTTCCTTCTATGATCCGAGACTCATGTTAATGCCGCAATCTTATTTATCTTGCTCAAATCTTTGCAGGCGAAGGCCGCGTGATGAGGTGACTGCTGTGAATATGGTCTGATGGTTTCCGGCGCTCGAGTTGCATTGCCTCGGAGACGACATGGACGGATCTCTTCTTCGTTATTTGTTTTTGTTTTTCAGTTATCTGCTAAAGTGTTCCCTTGTGAGGTCGAACAGCTACATTGCAGATGGTAAGACTGGTTGTTTCCATCAGATGAGAGAGCTCAGATGTGCAGTAATAAACGCTCGTACTTGTAAAGGCTTTTCGTTTTGTGTGTGAGGACTGAGTTATCTTCTTTGTACCCTTCCTTTCGTTAGTTCTTGTGCTATGCAATGTTGGACTCTCAGACCATCAAGTCTTCTGTGCTGTGTCTCTAGCTCTCTTGTTTTTTTGTTTTTTTGTTTTTTTACTTTCTGACGCGCCTGGACAGTTAGACCATATACACTTATCCTCCATACACACGTTTGATATGTAAGTTTAGCAGAGAATAGTGTTAGGGCATCTCGACCCTCAAAATGGTCCCAGTATTTGCATGCGGCCTCTCCGGACTCTGTCCGTACACACGGATACGGAAGCCGGCTATCCAACCATGCCCCTTAAAATGTCCATCCTTGTCTTTTTTTCCTAACTCCGCTATACTCAAAATAATAATAGAAAATGGCACAATTCATCAATAAATAGCATTTAAATATCCTGGATGTTCAACAATTTTTTTTAAATTCATCGATTTCAAATACTTGAGTCAGCCGCATGTGTTGTCTCATGCACTGTGCGCCTTCAGCTTCATCCAACAATGTATGAACGTAAATTGCTAGCCCTTAGTTCAATGGTAGCGCGTGACTCAGGATGGGAATGGGCCGACCCGACCCTGGCCTTGGACCTGGCCCTCATGGTCTCGAGGCCAATTTATGAGGCCACGGGTCGACCCATTTTTAAAATGCCAATGGCCTTGCTGGCCCGATGGGTATCTCGGGTCGGCCTAAATTCTAGTTGTTATCTAGTATCTCAGGTAATTAGATATGTTACGTTTTTTTTTTGAGAAAAATATATGTTGCAGCTACGGGTGCATGCATACGCAAGGCCGCGCTCACACGCGCCTACTGCACGCGTTGTGATTCGTCGGCCCGGCCGCGTCCGCGCGCACAACGCGGGCCCGCCGGCAGATCCTACATGCATGCACGTTATACGTTCAAACGAATTAGCTAGCTACGCCCATGGGCACTTACGCTAACGAACTAACGGCACTCCACCGCAACAAAACACATGCATGCCCCAGTGACTAGCTAACTCATGCATGATGCATCGACCAGGAACACATCCCAGTTAAGATTATTCCTAACAGTGGCGAGCCGAAACGCGAGACGACGAGCGGCAGGTGCGCCAGGAACGGTCCGAGCGGGAGGCATGGACGGGGCGCCAAGGGCAAAGCAGCCGCGTACTACGCGATGAAGTTGAGGCCTCGGAGGTGGGTCGACCCTGCTGACCCATTGGGTCAGTCGGTGCCGGCTCCACTGACCCAACTATTGTTTGAGGCCAACCCACACGGCCCATTGGCCTCGATTTTTCGGGCCGGGTCAGTGACCCGGCGGGCCGACCCGGCCCATTCCCATCCTGACGCGTGACAATGTGTCCGAGCTATACAAGGGGATGATTATCGAGTTGCAACATTTACTGAATGTTTGACCAACATGTAGAGCAGCAGAAAGCAAAAACTTACAATCTCCATGGTTGAAGAGCCTGGTGGCCACTTCCTCTCCACTTGTGTAATCTACCGCAACCATCGATGGCCTAGGAACTTCACATTGTGTTCATGGATTACGTGCAAGTCGTAGGGCGTGAAGTGACTTTGCTCATGAAATGAAGCATGCATGTTTTTCCAAAAGGTTGAGCCCCTTGCCTCACGCCTACAAAGTACACAGACGCCCAATAATGCCTAGGCGGCGGCCGGAGAGATAGAGGAGGATGCGGATGCTGAGCAGGGGAGAAACAGGGACTGTGTGAAAGAAAAAAGGCCCAACGTATTGGAATTCAGACACGTTGTCCACGGGAGGATGCAGATGCTAAGCAAAGGAGAAACACGTTGTCCACGGGAGGATGCGGATGCTAAGCAAACGAGAAACAGGGACGGAGAAAAAGAAAAATGGCCAACGTACTGGAACTCAGGAACATTCGGGGTGGAGAGGTCCATGGATTTTCCTTCCTTTTCCTCCATTTCAAGTTATTCGCAAGGGACATATGTGGGCGTCCACATTAAATGGCAGACGCTGTCCGACATATGCAGACGTTTTGAGAGTCGACGTTGGAAACACCCTTACTCTAAAAATCCGTAGACTTCCCTGTGCTCTATCTCATGTATAGCATAAATTGGTTCTGAGAATGCACCAGACTTCCCATGTCATTCGTACACTAAATTGGTACTGAGAATGCACCATAGTTCCTATGTCATTTGTACACAGGACCATAGCTAGTTCAAATATATAACAAAGCCGAATTATCCCAACACGACAGGGAACAAAATCTGTATAACCTTTCTGAACTCAAACCTTCCTACGATCCCGAGGAAGAACAGATTAAAACATTGACAACAACCAGCCTGGTCACATATGTGAAAAAGCCTCTACCAAGTTATGGGGAAAACAACACATAAAATGACAACATCATTTCTACAGGTATATGTAAACGGAATAACCAAGACCAATTCCGCTCATTGTCCCATCCGGACAGATAGAAATCTACCTAGCCACACGCTGGAGATATTCACAGTCGCTTTCATCAGTCTATAGAAATGGCACACAAAGGCTAAGAACCCAAAAGCCTTTTGATCCCAGCTTTCTGGTCAGACGTCAGCCTGGAAGGGAACTTGATGCTGAACTTAACGCGCAGATTTCCGTTCTTACCGGGCTCCTTGGGTATTGGCATCCCCTCTCCAGGGATCACCTCTTCATAGCTAGGGTGGATCACCGAGTTAACTTGTATGGACAGGTTCCGCCCGTCGAGCGTTGTGAGTTGCATGGTATAGCCAGTCAGTGCTTCCACCAACGAGATCTTCTGTGTCATGACTAGATCATTTCCTTCCCTGGTGAAAACATCATGGGGCTTCTCTTCAATGATGAAGACAATATCAGCAGGCGTCATGCTTGGAGATTCATTCCCCTTTTCAGGGAAGGTGATCTTTGTCCCCTTCTTCCAACCGGGCTTCACATCTATCGTCAAAATTTCTTCTACCTGTGAAACTCTCCTGAAAATATAAGTAAAATTAGCAAGCGGGCAGTCCTGAGAAAATACATTGATATCTTTATGTCAAATAAGCATAACACAAGGTATTCACAAGAACATAGCCACACAGCTAAATATGCAAAATAAGTTTCAAGGAAGATGCAGATGAAGGGTTGTCATAAAATACAAATATATTTTAACACCATCCATGAAAAAATTGCCTAACATAAGCAAACGTCAACACCATGCACACACCCTCAGGGTGGAAATGACAACCATGAAGACAAAACAATTTCAGAAGTGTCTCTTAAAGCCACATCAAAGCTAGACCACCTGATGCTTAGGCATCACCTATGCAGCCTGCGCTGCAGCTATGCAGGGCTTCACTATCACATGAAAAAAATGGTTAACAAGAATACCCACCTGGGCACTGACTACAGATAATTAGGCAACAATTAATATGCATATGCATACATGAACCTAAAAGCCGTATAGCCCTTTTTAAAATGTTCTCTACGTGTTAGCAAAGCAGACCAACTGGAAAAAGATCAGAAGGCGTCACAAGGGAAAGATGAAAAGCTATCCTAAAAGGAAACATGTAACGACCATCTCTTCAGAGAAAACATGTCAGAAAACAGGTGCTATTTGGCGTGTCCAAATTTGTTAACAAACTGTACACCAGAATCCGAGTCGGATTCTGACACTCATGTCCGCATCCAAGTAACGCCCATGCAGAACATATACTATAACAATGGCACTTAATTTTTTTTGGCAAGTTAACTCTATTGTTACATAATTTACAACATACACAAGTGTTAACTATTGTCACCACTTGCACTAAAATTTGATTAGTTATCCGTTTTCCCCACCTAAGTGAAGAATAAAAAGTCCATCCCAAAAAATTCCCAACTTGGATAGCCGAATCCGAGTCGGATTCTGACATGTATCAGTGTACAAGTAAAACTCATGTAAAACATGCTATCCATACTGCATAGCTGTAAGATTGAATAGAAAGAGTGAGCAATGAAGAGACTGGTTTCTTGTGCTCAGCAAGGAAATAAGACAATCAAAAGGACTGCTGCAGTTACTAATAGCTATCATAGGTATCATCCCGTGCTACAAAAACTATACAAATACATGATAATCTATGGCTCCAAACAAATTCTCAATTCTATCCAGAAAGTATAAAGCCAGGCACTAAACAACAAAATGCAACTTAGCTTCACAAGCCCATCTTGATTAGTTGACTACTATGAAAAATTACACAGCTATTTCTAATAGTTGAGTGGAAACTAAATTAATTTGTCACAACAATAGTGGACATGCACAGGCCATAGAAGAACAATATGTTTGCTCCAAATAAAAGTTTCTAATGCAATTAATTCACCACCGATAATCCGTTGAATCCCTATAGCCTATAGGAGGTTACACACCACGATTTCTCACAGCTACGTGCTTAGCTGAGAAGTTACAGGAAATTCAAGGAAGCTTACCCACTGGTCTCTATGACCTCTCTTGAGATTTTCATCTTTTTGGCTACACCCTTATACAAATCCGCAAGGGTCACCGGAAGCCGATTCTCAATGGGTGCTGGTTTGTGTGATGGGCGCGGCATATTGCCGGCAGAACCCTCTGCAAATCGCGAAGCGAGATACTCGTTGCTAAACATGCCCCCACCATAAGATCTTGGTTCCCCTCTCATGCTGCCACCCGGCATGCCACCCAGGCCGAAAGGCCCAGAAAATCCGAAAAACTCAGCAAATATATCATCCGCACTCCTCGGATTGAAGTGAAATGAGGTTGACTGGCCACCACCAGGGTAGAAGGAAGATGCACCAGGACCTCCTGCCCCTGGAGGCGGCTGTCCCTTGAGCCCTTCTTCCCCTAGCTGGTCATATATTGTGCGTTTCTGGGAGTCGCTAAGGACCTGAAAGGTCATAAGGCAACACATAGCATCAATGCACATTTATAGTAAATGGCTGGAAGTAGAGTCTTAACTAATTATTGGAAGTTAAACTTGCTAAAAAATGGCAGGATCCAGTCCAAAATATCGTTTCTAAACTGCACAACAGAAAATACCAACCGATGAGCAATGTAGTAATTGTCAATTTAACCATGCCAGATGCTTGCGCTAAAAGATGCCAAAGGAGTGGATTAAAGTTTGCATCAACAGATAAGTGTCTTTGAACTTGCAACAGTTGTTTAGGGTCCCTACTTAACATTATTTCTAAATCCCGGATTCTAAACAAAGATGCAATGCAATTCTACCTATCTCCAGCGTACACAATTAAAAGTTTAAAGGATAGCAGATCATATCGCTGGGTGCAGTAAGACCTACAGGAACAACAAAGGGCATACAACATTATGTCAAAACTTGCACTCGAAGGAAATCTTTCCATCAGCACACATAATAGCAAGGACTGTCGATCTGAATTGACCGCATACACAGATACACAAGGATCAAAGCGTGACCTTTCATGATTGGCGATGAACAGATTTGGCTAACGGTTCAAGAGCAGAAGAAAAAGGAAATCTAATATTGGCAAGAGGAGATCAAAAAAGAAAAGCAACCTCGTACGCCTCGGAGATCTGCTTGAACTTGGCCTCCGCCTCCTTCTTGGTGGTGGGGTTCTTATCTGGGTGCCACCGCATGGCGAGCTTGCGGTAGGTCTTCTTGAGGTCGTCGTCGCTGGCGCCACGGTCGACGCCGAGGACCTTGTAGTAGTCGACCCCCATCTCCTTGGGCGCCGGAGCTGCCGGCTCCGTTCGCCGGCGGCCGCCCCGCGTGGATGACGACTCTGCTGCCTTCCGCTTGGTTCCGCCGGCCCCTCGAATCTTGCCGGCCTTGTCGTCCCCGTCCCCTCACCGGAGAGGTTCGCTCGCTCCCTCGGTCGGTCTCCCTTATCGCACGCCGCTGCGCCGAGCCGTGGGTGGCCTCGGTGCCCGGTTCCGTTTCGTGCTCGTGACGGGAAAGGCGGCTCGCACCGGGTTGCGACTTGCGAGGAAATTAGTAAGGGGTGGAAGCTTCCAGAAGCATGTCATACGTGTACTGGTAGATAGAATTCGGTCGCGGTTGGGCTCTGCGGCGCGGGCCGTCCGGTGGGACCTGCCAGCCCATCTCGTAAGAATGTAACCCAGCAACAAAAAAATAGCAAAAAAGCTTGACTGATCCTAAAAAGAAAAATGAAGAGCCCGACTAAGGACTCCTTTGGTTTGATTTGTACTCCCTCAGTTCCTAAATATAACGACGGGAGTACAAGGATGTTAAAGGAGCAGATTTGCTATTTTATCTAGACTAGAACATCAAGGCGCGCGTTGCTGCGCCCGTCATCTTGACGAAGGAATCTATATACCTATACCTATTATTAAAGCAAGGTGATATTTTTGGTTTCGTCTCGTGATTAGTTTTTTTACCATTAGTTTTGGTCACGTACGAGGTGGCGAGAGTTTTAGTCACATACGAGGTGGTATTAAACGCTTGTAATCTGTACTCCTAATGCAGCAGTTAATAGTCTCCGCCGGTCAATTTTCGTCCCCCACTTTCGTTCAGTTTTTTTCGTAGGTTAATCTTCGTAGATTTTTTTTCGCCCATCTCCGACCATCCCGTGCAAAACCAAAAACCAGGGCGGGGGAATTTGTCGCCGAGCGATTCCTCCTGACGTTCGCCCCCGCCGCACAGAACGAGGCTTCCTCCCTCCCTCGAACGCTAGCAACCCCGCTCCTCCTTCGCCGCCTCCGAGATCGAGAGTAGCTGCCGCCGCCGCCCCGCCCCCCGCCATCCGCCTCTCGCGTCGGCCGCCACTAGCGCGGCTCCACCCCTGTCTCCCCCATTCATCCCCAGTACCTCCTCGTCGTTCCCCCCTGCGTGCGCCCCTGCGGCTAACCCTAGCCGCCAAATCGTGTTGCGGAGAGGGGCGGCCGCGTCGCTGAGGGTGTGGACCGGCTTGGGCGTCGCGGAGCCAACTCCACCCCATCCCATCCCACGCAGCCATCCCATCCCATCACCGTGATGGCCAATGCGCGGGCTTCGATGGGGCTGGCGTGGATCTGGCAGATGGCAGCCAGATCATGTGCACGACGGGCGGCTCTGGCGAGTCGGAGGGACGGCGGCTGAGCTTCTTCATGGCCTGCTGTGGTTCCAGGGAGAGAGAGCCTCGACAGTGAACCTCCGGTGGCGACGGCACCAACACGAGCCTACCGGCGGCGGCGGCGGCGGCGGCTCGGAGCTGCGGGAGCTCAAGCGTTTGGATACGATTGAATCACAGACCAAAGGTTGTGCACAGTGGGTACGTTTTCATCGCAAACAAACCTATCCTTACCAAATATTGGCATGATTTATCCCGTTGTTGGCTAGATCTGAAGTATTACCTACCAAATCAATGATTCTTTGTGTTTTTGTATTGCAGATGGACTAAGTTCCTGCTTTAAAATGGTGACTGCATTTAGAGCTGGAATTTGTGCTTGGTCAGGTATGGTGTCTTTGTAACTACATCAGGTTCCTGCTTACAAATGTTTGCACTTGTTTAATACTAACTCCATCCAAAAATACTTGTCATCAAAATGGACAAAAAGGGATGTATCTAGAACTAAAATACATCTAGATACATCCCCTTTTATTCATTTTGATGACAAGTATTTCCGGACGGAGGGAGTAGAAAACTGCATCAGGAGTTGGAATAGGCGTTGTTGGTTCAGTGAGTGTGGTAGCAATAAAAAAAAGCATTAGGTGCAACTGGCTCGACAACTGTCGCTTGGTTGACTGCTGCTGCAGTAGGGCTGCTGCTGCTGGTAGGTCAACTGCTAAAAAAGGGTGCTGCTAAGGATGGAGTAACTACTGCTCATCGTTTAGTACAAGATTTGTAGAAAGTTCTGCTTCAGCAAGAACCTTTCGGATCGACTACAGTATGAAAAATTCCTCTTTCTTGAATGGTTATGGCTTACATGAAAAAAAGGATTCTCTTTTCCTTTTGTTTTCATGTTGATCAAGCATTCAATACATGCACCGAGAGCAACATAATTGCCTTACTGTTTTGTTATTTGGCTAAACCAAAGTTCAGCTACACTTGAGTTAGAGCTCAGTATTCAAAATCAGATGGGACTGGCAATCTGACATAAAAGACCAGGACCTTAGTTGCCAGTGATTGTAACCTGATGTCTAGGTAGCATTTAAGCCTTTGGCTTTTCCTAAACAAAACATGTGTCTATGTGGCTAGAGTTCAAATCTAACATTCTTAAGGAGTTGCTCCCCACTTCTACCTATTCTCTCAACATGCACACTATCCACATCATCACCATGCCACATCATCAATACTAAATAGGAGCAACCCACTAACTCATTTCTCTAAACATGCAGCCCTCCCACCTCACCAAGCTGCCACATCATCATTTATTTTGATAATATTTTTTTACCCATCACAGAATACTATTCTGCCATGTCAGCAACGAGCGGTTCAAAGCATATGGGTCCAATGATGTTCACCCCTTCCTCTGCTCTCCCCTATTCATCTTCTGGGGTTCCACTTAGGAAACTGATCGAAAAGGTATTGATGGATTCCATTCAGCTTCTTAGTCTAGGGCAGTAATTTTTCGTATAATGGTTCCCTTCATTTCCCACAGTATATAAATCACCACAATCGCCACTCAAACTCGCCCTCGAGTCCTCACATCTTACGATTCCCTTTTACGTCCTTGGCCTTCCTGTTTGGATCCCTCAAGTGGCTGATGGGTCGGATGGTGTGTTACCCGGCGATCGCGGCTTCTGGCGTCATCTACATATTTTCCAGAGTTTATACAAAACCGCATGAGAAAAGATCCCATCAAGTAGTACTCAGTCGGCTGTCTCTCTCCACTGTAGAGTCAGCGGGATGGATCGGAGGAACTAGCCAGCGTCAACCAGGCAAAGGTACTCATGGAGGTGGAGAACGAGTAAGGCCGGAGGCTCTCCGCTCACGTCTCTTCTCTCCACTGTAGCATGCGCATGTCTCTTCTCTCTGCAGACCTCCTATTACATAGGCAGTACCAGATCTGAATTGTTTGCTGTCTCAGATGGTTTATTCAGAAGTTCGGATGTCTCTCTATCCTTCAGGTCTCAGGCCGGCCTTCTGCACAGTTGCGGAGTCCTGGTTCTTTCATTCCTTTTGTGTGAATCTGAGAGTTTCAATTCCCATAATGTAACTAGGAAATTTCTTATGATTTCTGCAGATCATATGGATTTTAGGTGGCTAATTTTTTTAGGTCCAAGTCTCTGCTTGGAACTGAGAGTTGTACTGGTTTCTGAAGCTTATGTTGTACTGGTCTTCTCTGCTCTTTTAGGATCACTACATATTTTTTGTGAGGGATTCACATGGCTAAATGTTAACCATATCTATTGCAGCATTTGAGGACAAATTCTGCATCGTACTTTACCGATTGCTATGACCAGTTCAGATATCAACATGAATTTTCTTTATTTCTGTTATTCTGTATGGTCATATATCATGTAGTCTCAAATTCTGAAGGCCTTTTAAGGCACTAGCTCCATTAATCTTATATGATGTCTATTAATCTTTTTGGACACACTCAATCGCTCTGGTTTCTTCCTGATGTCTTTTGTTTCTATGGTTAACACTGAAGCAGGCTAAATTTAAGAGTTGGTTAACAAGTTTATTAAGTGAGGGTGTATCTTCACCTTTTGAGATTCAGAATAGAGATATTCCTGCTTGAACAGGAGCATCGTCGGTAATGAAAATTATGTCTTCGCTCTGCTCTTTCTATACGTAAATGAACTCAGCTATGCATCACATATACTTCAGTTATGAATTATATTATCATAAACGTGTATTTAATATCTCAATGTCCCTGGTTGTTTCAGAATAAAATAGGTGTTGTTCATCGTGGTCCTGAAATACACAGTTTATCTATATAATTATTGTGATGGACTGAAATATGTGATTGTTGATATATAGCTAAACTCATGTTGATCTCTATTTTTATTCGTTTGAATCATGTTGTTTTGACATGTCTATTTTGGTCTTCACTTTAGATCTTGCGGTGTGCTACCCATATGAAAAAGTAGATCTAAAGATATTATCATCATCGTCCTTACATAAATAGTTCATACGGGACAGGCATGTTTCCATCTATTATTTCGGGTTTATTTTGCCTCCTAAGTTGGTTACAATCGTTTTCTATAATACGATATGCGAACACTTCTTCTACATGCTTCAGTCATTTTCATGAAAGAGACCACGAAGTTATTGGATTAAAACAATGTTTCTTTCTATATGCAAGTGCGAAGTGCAGTTTAGTGGATGAACCAACCCATAAATCTGTCGGGGAATACGTACATATATTTCGGACTCAATATTAAGAAATTGTCAACACATACCTCATTTCCACACGTTTGTGCAACAATGTTTCTTATAAATAGAATATGTTAATATATATATACCTTTTTGTTCCCAGAGATGTCCCACAGCAACGCGTGGGGTATCATCTAGTATGATATATTTTAGTGTGTGAAATATATTGCCTGAATTATCTGACATCCGAAGCTATGTACACGTTCTGCAGAATTAGGAAACCATGAAATGTCCTGTTGTTTGAGGTTGCCCCCATTTGCAACTGGACGTTCTGTGTGTGATGCAATTTGCATGTTGTTTTCAGTGCAGCGAGTTCCAGCTGCTTTGTGACAACAAGCACAGGCGAGCGAACCTACCGTTGAGGTGGGTCGCGCAGTAGAGCAAATGGCAGAGGTGCCCCAAGCACAAGATCTACGTTGACCGAAAGGATGGCTGCACCTTCATTGCTTGAAGATAACTACTACTTTGTTGGGTTTTCCTAAACTGGAATGGCGTACGTTGGACTCTAAATCGATTGAGTGCCACGGATAAACGCAGCAGTATTATCCGTATAATGAAAGGTATGGAAGGGCAATGACGAGCCTTTTTGTTTTAGCATCCTATCACTTAAGATTGATATGAAAATTATGAACAATGTTTCAGATTTCATTGTCCGAATGCGAATAACATGGCAACCTAGGTACTATCAGTAGTCAATGGGAATTAATGTTCAGGCTGAAGGCCACATGTTCTACTTTGTTCTGTCCCCTATTTGGCTTTCATAATCCGATTTTAGCATTAGGTGATTGACCAATATTATATAGTTATTAGAAGCTCAATACGTAATTTAATGTGGTTTCAGGGTCAAATGTCTTCCTGGCCTAAAATTAATAGAACATTTGATTGGCTATGTTTCTATAAACTGTTGGAGGACAGACATGTGTACGTACTGTTTGACTCATAGCCAATAGAAGATAAATGGCTAATCTAGGCTAAGAGTTGTACTGGATCTTCAGTGTGGAACAATACTGTCATTTCTTCTTACTTGCGAGCATTCTTCCTTGAGATCATTCTGGTTTCTATAACACCTGTAGTGAAGTTTCTGGACAAATCCAACTACAAATTCTGGGAACGAGTTAAATATTCGACCAATATAACATCCATGCTGAACTAGCTACCTATCCTGCACATGGAACACATCGTCAAGTCAAGCGAGTAAAGAAACTATTTCAAGACATGTTAGTTCACCAATCTCGTGTATTCAGGTTATCATAAGAAGAAGCAATTAGACATTGAATCTTTGCGTCACCAATCCCAGGTATTCATTCACAGGTTGTTTCTCTTGTAATTAAAAAAATGTGCAAATATGATGCTATTATTTGGTTCCTAATATCATGGTATTATTTGGTTCCTAATATGATGCTTCATTGTCTATGCAGTAGTTATCTTCAAGCAGGCTCATATAAGTAACTCTGCTTTATTGTATAGCTTTTCATGTTTGGAATCAGATTGGGAATACTATTTACCGCACCAAATTAACTTGTAAAGGTTTGGATTAGAAATAGAAATTAATTCAGAATGACAAACGTTAGTTTCTTGAACTGGTATTATTGAATTATATCAAACCAACGGTACATATCATAGCTCATGATTGGTATAGCAGATTTCAGACATGATGGTGAATAAAAGTTCAGAGTGTAGGTACCTCTGATTTCTTAAATGATTATCTGTCAACAAAATTGTTCGATGTTAAGGCAGTGGTTGCTGAGACGAGGTGATTTAAATGTGTAGTTTTGTGTTTTTGTTATAATGATACATGAGATAGGAATGGCGATCCCTACATATTTGAGTTAATCCTTCAAAAAAAGTCTTAGCCTCTGCTGATACCAATGGTCATTCTGTGCAGGAAAAAAATCCCGATATGGTAGAGGACTGACGATTTCCTAACAATGGGGGCTTAACTTAGTATATGCATGAAGCATCAATACGGAAAAGCCATGGAGAGACAATTTATAATTATCATAAAGGCACCACCGATGTCCTAGGTAACTATTTTCCTTATAATACTTTGTGCAGTATCTAGATACTATTTCGACAATATATGTATAAAATAGACAAAGACGACACTTTCTAATGTCCGGCTACATCTGTCTTCTTGCCTGCAGTCGTCTTTCGTGTCTGCGTCTTCGTTGTCCGCTTCCTTCACATGCTCTTCGTTGCCACCGATCGACCTTGCGTAGCACCCAACACGCCGTGATTGAGGAGTTTTCGGCCAAGCACTATAAGAAGGATGATTTTTTCTACCTCAATAGGTACCTCCCATGTTTTCTCCATGATACCATACTCCCATTTTGATCTACGAGATTATCTTCATTGGTTCAACATTTGATCTAGCAGCATCTGATTTGTATGATGTTTTATTATGTATTGGATTATCCTTAAGTTGTTTTGAGGAGAAAGGGGATGGCCAAGATGATTTTATGCAACCATATTTACATCTTTGGAGCATACTTTGGTCAGGATGTTGGCGGTAGCTACCATGTTGCTTCAACACGATGGAGTAGTGCATGTAGTTCTTGACGATTGTTAGTTAGTTTTTTAAGGTTTCGCTCCTCGCTTCCTACTGCCAGTGCGCTTTGTCACGTTGTGCTTCGTTGGTGCTGCTGTTGCGTTGTTATGGAGTGTTTCAGGTCTCCTGGTTGTTTGATTTGGAAGAGGCAAGATATTTTTGCAGTTACTAGAGGCTATCAGGTTTGTTCCTGTACCCCTCTTGTTGAATGGTAGCTCAGGGAAAGATATTTCTGCAGTTACTAGAGGTTATCAGGTGTGTTCCTGTACCCCTCTTGTTAAATGGTAGCTCATGGTTCTATGTAGAAGAATATTTTATTTTTTTGTGAAATCATTTTGACTCTGATTAAGCAACAAAAGGGGTACGGATAGAACTCAACATGCTTCATAACACTGAACATTTGTGGTCTCTGTTGTTATGCCTTCCTTTGTACATTTATTAACCTCTACATGGTATTATCTACTTCTTTACTGTTATAGTGTAAAATCAGTTAATAAGTAGATGACGAGGACAAGTTTGTTATGACTTCTAATAAGTGAAAAAAATCCCTAGGTTGAGCTTGTTGCTATTGTCAGTATGTGCCAGTAGTAGCGTGGTTTCTGTTTTCCTATAACATTGTTACTCGAACACGTTTTGTGCTTTAGATAAACACCACATCACTTGCTCTTAGATTTGGCAATGGTTCAATTACTAACCCACCATGGGTTAGGTTTAGGTTCCGGTTCAAACTGTTCAGAACATCATACTATACTATTGCAGTCTACCTTTCCAACTGTCAGAACTCAACTGGGTAGATTAGATGCCCCTTGTGTTCGTGAGAGCTTTCAATTTTTAACCAAGCTCTTGAGATACGAAGGAAATAATTATTGTTAACCTGCATGCATCATGTTCAACCCATCTTCTTTGCAACAAGTACATTTAAAATTTTGCTTGTCCATTGCTCATTTGAACTTCTGCTATTTATTCCTAGGAGCTCATATATAAATTTATTTTATTTTCTCATTTTGCATGTGGTCTCATCGTTACTTCAATAATAGCCCAGGAGCCAATGACCCAGTTCGTACATTTTTTATTTTTTACAGATGTCCTACCAGATCTGTTGTGTATAGATTGTTCAGTCTGTGATTTTTGCTTGCAATCAATTTCAGAAAACATGAAATTATTGAACATGCATGCATGAGTTCAGTTTGTTGTTAAAATAAGAAAATTTGAAGATGTACTCTTAATATTATATAACTATTTTTGCGATTGCAATTAAGGCATACACCCAGCACACGCACATCACACAACAAAAGTAATCGCCTTAAGACGTGTATTGAACAATGATGACCTGGAATAAATCTACCACTTGAAATTATCTGATCTTACACAACTACCATATATTTGTTCAGATAAACCATATTAGTAGTGTCCATTTTATGCCTATTGATATGTATTTTTGTTTCATGGTCTGCAATGTTTTCACATGTACTGCAACAAAGTAGAGAATCATGCTATGGCAATGATCATTGATGAATCTGGCAAAAGCAATTTGCCACTTGGAGTGTGACACCCAGGTGTACTATTGTCTCCACATTCTCTATTTTTCTTCTTTGCAAGTCTTTAATATTTTCCCCAGATGTCTTTTCTTATTTTGAAATTTATTTAATCCCCTAGAATTTCGGGCTCAAATTGCTGCTTCCATTACAAAAAAATGAGGCTCATCATGATGCCTGCTTCCAGTACAAGACATGGCTTGGTGACGGCAAAATCACCAACACCGAGCTCATGGAGTCCAATTGAGGCTTATTTTGAATTATCTTCTTCCTGTAGTGTGGAGCACATTGGTGTTGATTGCGCATCTAGATGACATTTGATTTTGTAGGAACTACATTGTCTTGACTACGGCTACCATTTCTAGATCGCTCTAGGAAGGAACTTGCTGCAAGCATTATTATTGCTAGGAGCATTGATTACCAAGGAGATACTTTTTGGTTGATGTTGAATAGTACCTTTCCTTATATATTATGAGCAGATTAGTTGTTTTCTACCCTTCCTTTAAATTGTATTATAAGTTGCCTTGATTAGTTTTGGCTTAGTGTAAATGAACTAGAAGTAACTTCTGAATTTGTTTGACTTTGGACATACTAGAGACTGAAGTTTCTGCTTCTAGCATTTCCCTTCCGTAAGATTTTAAAACAAAGACCTGAGGAAGAAGGTAGTATTGTTTATTGATCTAAACATTTTTAATGAAATGTATCTTCTCTTTGTTGTGAACACAATTGTTTACCTTTGCTTGACGAAATTTTTGAACTACACGGAATCAAAACCTATTTTCATTCTGAGCTAAAAAAATTGATTCCAGTGTGGCCATTGTAATATCTCATCACTCTTTTCTTCCGAGTGAAAGTTGCAAGACACCAGCTGTGCCTATAATGCGGTCCTTATGTCCTGGCAAGATGGAGGGCACATGGTAGAGTAGCTCCAGTTGTCATGCCAATGAGGGTTGTCTGATACTTCTGCAACAGATGGAACATGATGCCTTCATACAACTTGGGTATGTCTTTCTACATGATAATCTGTGTAACCTGCCAAATATTCAGCGCATGTGTGTTTGATTTTGTACGTTGAACATATGATAATGAAGCTGAGATAAGTGAGCGGGCATATGACCCAGGAACGAGATGTGCAAGAAGAGATGGTATGACTTCTTCACAGAAAAATCTATGTCCATCTTTTTTTCTTCATACGACCAACCATTGGCAAGGTTCTACTATTCAGCTGTAACATAGCACACCATCTTATTTCCAGAATATCTTGGTTGCTATTCTCAGTTTTGTATTTATTCATTATTATTTTGACTATCCAGCTCCAATTTTAACTTGATTTTGTGATGTATTTTCTTCCTTTTAGGTTTTAATTACCAGTCGCACTATTCAGCTGTCTCATCCGCCCTTCGCCCCTCTGTTCGTGGAGTTCTGTTTGTGTGCATGCTTGGAGCAGAGCCGCTGTGCTATGGAGGCGGTGGTGTGATTATCGTTGGCAGGCCAGGTTCCTAGGGACGGAGAAGGAAGGAATCGACCCTAGATGCAACCGTGGGTGGTGGTTTCTGGCGCGGATGGGTGCTAGATACGATAGCCGGATGAAGTGGCTGCACCAACGTACAATATGTACTTCTGTTGATATATGATGTGTTTCATGAAATTTCAGTTGATATGTGTTGTGTTTCATGCAGATTCAGTCATACATATATGTTGTTCAATCAAACAAAATTCAGTTAGATGAATTTTCTGTTATCTTCAGTTAAACAGTGCTATCTTTCAAGCATTTTCAGTTATATGTTGTCTCAGTTCTGAGAATTCGGAGAAGTGCTGTCAAAATGTGCCCATATTTAGTCAGCTGTGTGCCCGAATTGCAGCTATATGTTCCTCTCTATCATAATGTTGTCAATATATGCCCAAATTTTGTCATATGTGTGCCCAAATTTAGTTAGAAGAGTAGTTTATATGTTCCTCTCTGAGAATTCAGAAAAATACTGTCAATATGTTGTCAAAATATTGTTCATGCAACCACCTTTCAACCTGTGATTCCACGACAACTTTGATAGCACATTGCACTTCCATTGTACTGGAGTTCACTACACATCAACTTAGATAGAAAATTTCAAATTACACATAATTTTAACACCCACAAGCTCACTCGGCAATGAAGCTCACTACACATTCAGCAGCTCATGTCCAAGCTCACTCAACTAACAAGACACGACTCACAAATTGACTACACCACACCAAACAAGCCAGAGCCAACCTGGCACGGAACAGGGGTGAACTGAATCTACCGGCGCCAACAATTGAACTTCATGGACGAACATGGGTGCACTGCTTCAGCATCGAGAATGATATCCACAGGTCATGCAGGGGCAAAAGACCTCGATGCCCACCTCGGAGGGGAGGACACCGCACGCTTCTTGATGGAGGCCAGAAGTGTTGCCGGCGTCACCGCATTGTTGCCATCTCTAAACGCCGACACCATCAGTACGTGCTCACTGTAGCTTGTTTCCAGCGCCTCCATAGAAGGCGTCCGCACGAGGACATGGCCTGTCGCGGGGCTGAGATAGGCTCTTCCCGCCGCTGCCTTGTTTGTATGCACTGTAGCCCGTAGCAACGCACGGGCATTATACTAGTAATGAAATTTTTACCTAATAATAAAGTAAATTGGGTTTCGGTCGTCCGTCATGGCATTTTTCAGAAAAGTCCTTGTGTTTTGATGAAATCAACCCGCGGTCTGGATTTAAGTCACACCTGAACCGTTATTTTATATTTTTCGACCCCCCCCCCCCCCCCGATATTTTAGGTAATTCATCCGTGGATCATATCTAAGTCAAACAAATGCTTTTTTAAATCATCCATATCTTTTAAACCGTAACTCCGATTTGAACATGTTATATATGAAATTTGATTAGAAAAATATGTAGAATATAAATATGAGATTATTTTTACCTGTTAAGTATTTTAAATATTATTTTGGAATATATTTAAGTCAAACAAATAATTTTCTAAATTACCCGTATCTTTTAAACCGTAACTTCGATTTTAACATATTATATATGAAATTTTATTAGAAAAATGTGTAGAATTTAATATGTTGTTAATTTTACCTTTAAATATTTTTAAAATATTGTTTTGGAACCAAACTTATAATTTATAGCGCAAGATCCATTTTTCTTTCATACCGGCGGCGATCCGGATTGCAAATAAACACCACACTATAACCATATAGGAAAAAGAAAACATCGCTAACTACACATGCATACCTCTGAAAAATGTCATAGGGGAAAACAATAGATTTTTCATCGCGGGGGTGAGAGATAGCGAGAGAGAGAGAGAGAGAGAAGGCGAGAGAGACGCCTTAGGATTAACCATATTCAAACACGTTTTTTGTTTTGTTTTGTGTGAACACCGAGGCCATCGCCGGCGAGGGTGAGAAGGAGGATAAGCAGCAACACAAATATGATCCCTCACAAAAATAAAGAAGATGGACCTATTTGTGGTCTTGAGTGATGGTTGTTGGGTTAAGAGCGTGTGTTATGTTTTCTCTCCCGTTGCAACGCACGAGCTCTTTTGCTAGTAATCTTTACCTAATAATAAAGCAAATTAGGTTTCTGGTCGTCCGTCATTATAGTTATCCTTTATAAATTGATAAAAATACCCACCAATGCCACCCGCAAGTGAGAAAACGATTCAATTTTTCGGACAGAAAATCGCCGCCACCTTGGTTGTTTTATACGGCCGCGACGACTAGAATTCACGGGACGACGGCCAGCAGAGTGGTTGGGCGATCACTCCTCTAGCTACGAGACCGGGGTTCAATGGCGAGCGCTAGGCGCCATCCGGATGTACCAACTGGAAACAACATCTGTCTTGTTTACCGTCGGATTGATCCGTTTGGTATGGCTCGCATGCACTGCATGTTTTGGTCATGTCGCGGTCCACCACCCCGTAGCCCTTTCTTACTCTTCGCCTAGCACTTTCTTGTCTGCTAGCTTTTAAATTTTCCACCCATGAAAAGTCAATGGAAACAAAAAAAAAGAGACTTGCATGCAATGAGGTATTGTTGCAACCAAAAAAATGGCAACAGCAGGTGGCTAACGCACAGACAAAAATCAGCCGCCCACATGTGGTTCGATCACATCAACCGCGGCAATCTGATCATCCATCTCATTTCTCGTTTCCCTCGCGACATCCTCCATGCCGCGTAACATCTCGATGCATCGAAATGCCGCTTGCTACCAGCACCCCCTCTCCAATTTTGCTCATTGCAACAATATTGTCGAAAAAGCATTGCCAGCCACAAATTTAGATCGTCGCATCTCTACCATGTTGCACAACATCTCATCGCAACATCTCCACCATGGAAACGCCCCTAGCCCATTCATCACAACATCTGTCATGTTGTGCAACATCACCGGGTCGAAGCATCGCTGCCGCAACGATTCTTTGCAGTAACGACAACAAGTTTTACATGCGACTAGCTTTGCAACATATCGTTCCGGCATTTACGGCAACAAATAGAAATGGGCATTGGCGTCGCATGTCTTGTTTGCAACGTTAATGTCAACAATTTGCCTTGTGCGACTCACACGGCCGCTCCATTACCAATTGTGCACGCACACCACATAGATGTTAAACATAGTAGCCACCGGAATGCTTCAAAGCATCGATGACCATCGTAGTGCCGTCGAACGTGGTAGCACCTTGGCCCACACCACATAGCACCTGATCGGCCGTCGTGGCAACATAACCCGAGCTGTCCGTTCTAGCGGTGCTAGTAGACTCACAATCCTGTTCACAAGCTCGACGCAGCCCCGACAGCATGGTGATCGCGTTGGAGCATATATCCCTCGTCCTCGTGGCCATCGAAGAATCGCAAGGACCATTGAACCATGCGTCGCAGTATTGACGGTTGTTGACGTGACGGCCGCAAACATTGTCATTGTGGCCATCAAAGCGTGTGGTAGCATCGATGGGTGTCGGTCCTCGTTGTAGTAGAAGCATTGTTGTCGTGGCTATCAATGCCGCCACAACCGTCGACACCGTCGCGGCATATGCGACTCATCGCCGTGGTCATCACCGCATGCCGTGGTCATCGCCACATGCCGCGGCCGTTGACGTCGTCATGGCACGTACACTGTTGACGCAAGCATCGCAGTGTCGACAGTTGTTAATGTTGGGGCTGTCGAAATATTGTCGTCGTGGCTGTTGAAGCACGCGTTGCATCGTTAATCGTTGTCGATCGTCATGGCCGTCGGAGCGTTGGTGTCGTGGCCATCCAACCATTATCACGCCGTCAACACCGTAGAAGCACGTATGCCTCATCATCGTAGTCGTTGATGCCGTCACGACACGTACGCCGTTGAAGCACGCATTGCAGTGTCGATGGTTGTCGACGGCATGACCGTCGAAATATTGTCGTTGTGGCCATCGAAGCACGTGCAGTGAAGTAGACGGTTGTTGATCTTCACGGTCGTCGAAGCAGTGTTGTTGTGGTCATCAAAGCATCACCACCACTATGGACGTCGCCGCGGCAATTACTCATTTAATCGTGGATGTCGATGCCATCGCGCCATTGAAGCACGCATCGCACCTTAGATAGTTGTTGAAGTCGTGGCCGTTGAAGTACGCATCGCAACGTCGATGGTCGTGGCGTTGTGCATCGTGGCCACCGAAGCATCGCCTCGACCGCCGATGCGGTTGCAGCACATACACCTCCTCATCGTGGCGGTCGGAGCATCACCGCGCCCGTTGAAGCATGCATTGCACCGTAGATGGGTGTCTATGTCATGGCCGTTGAAGCACACGTTGCAGCGTTGACGGTTGTCGACGTCGTGCCGGTCGAAGCAATGTTGTAATGGCAATCAAAGCATTGCCACGGCCATCAACACCATCTCACCACATACGCCTCACCGTTGTGGCGGTCGATGCATCACCGTGGCCATCGATGCCATCATGACACATACGTTGTCGTGGCCGTCAAAGCACGTGTAGCAACGTTGATGGTTGTCGGCATAGTGGCTGCCAAGCATCGCCGTGGCTGTCAACACCGTCGAGGCACGTACACCTCGTCACCATGGCTGTTAATGTCATCGCGACATGCATGCCATTGAAGCATGCGTCACAACATCACCGGGGCAGCTGAGACACCATCGCAATATCCGCTGAAGCACGCCGGAGTAGCTGGGTCATCATCACAGCATTATTGGTGTCATCAAAGCATGCAGTCACAACATTGCTAGAGCAGCGAGATGCCCTTGCAGCATCTGTTGCAGCAACAAAAGAATGCTCCAAAAGTATTTTTCATGGCAGCAAGCCACTAAGTAGCATGCCATGCACGGGAGTGAAAAGACAGACACGGCCAGGGATAAGGTAGGGCCCATGGAGACCTGATGGTTGTGCATCCGCATGCACGTACAAGGGAGAGTGTTGGGCTAGTACGCACTGTATCGACAGTAGAATGAAGAGGATGGGACGGCATGCTACGCAATGGACGACTACTGTGGGAGCTGGGACCACTGAGAACCGTGAAGAAACTCAAATGCTCAATTGAGACAGCATGCACGACTGGGCACTGTTTGGGACATCTTCACGCGCGCGACAGGAGGCGCCATGCCACCCTACGATCGAGAAGGATCAGACGGCCGACGAGGCGGTCGCTCGTGCGGATGTTTACATCCGGATGTTTACAAGCAGTTTCCGGGTTCAATCCCCAGCTTCTACATCTTTTATCTTTCTTTTCTCACCCATGTGCGCGCTTCACTCCCCTCTTTTTCATTTTACTCTTTTGTCTTTTCTTTTTTCATTCTGTTTTCTTTCTTTTTTAAATTAATTCGGAATTTTAATATTCTCAAGTTGCGACTTTCAAAAAAAATGTTTGAGAAATCATAAAAAATACGTGAATTCAAAAAATATTTAAGAAATCATAAAAAAATTATAGATTCAAAAAATGTTGGTAGTTTTGCAAAAATGTTCGCAAAATTATAAAAAAAATTGCATTTTGGAAAAAATGGTCCGGAAATAAAATCATGTTCATGATTTTGAAAAAATGACCGTGTATTGAAAACATATTCGGGAATCTGAAAAAAATATCCATGACACTCACGCATGCCCTACCCATGTGCGGGCTTCACTCCCCTCTTTTTCATTTTACTTTTTTGTCTCATTCTGTTTTCTTTCTTCTTTAAATTAATTTGGAATTCAAAAAATATTTAAGAAATCATAAAAAATTTATAGATTCAAAAAATGTTGGTAGTTTTGCAAAAATGTTCGCAAAATTATAAAACAAATCGCATTTTGGAAAAAATGGTCCGGAAATAAAATCATGTTCATGATTTTGAAAAAATGACCATGTACTGAAAACATATTCGGGAATCTGAAAAAAATATCCATGACACTCACGCATGCCCTACCCATGTGCGGGCTTCACTCCCCTCTTTTTCATTTTACTTTTTTGTCTCATTCTGTTTTCTTTCTTCTTTAAATTAATTCGGAATTTTAATATTCTCAAGTTGCGACTTTTCAAAAAAAAAAGTTTGAGAAATCATAAAAAATACGTGAATTCAAAAAATATTTAAGAAATCATAAAAAATTTACAGATTCAAAAAATGTTGGTAGTTTTGCAAAAATGTTTGCAAAATTATAAAACAAAATTGCATTTTGGAAAAAATGGTCCGGAAATAAAATCATGTTCACGATTTTGAAAAAATGACCGTGTATTGAAAACATATTCGGGAATCTGAAAAAAATATCCATGACACTCACGCATGCCCTACCTATGTGCGGGCTTCACTCCCCTCTTTTTCATTTTACTTTTTTGTCTAATTCTGTTTTCTTTCTTCTTTAAATTAATTCAGGATTTTAATATTCTAAAGTTGCGACTTTTCAAAAATTTGAGAAATCATAAAAAATATGTGAATTCAAAAAATGTTTAGAAAATCATTAAAACTTTACATATTCAGAAAATGTTGGCTGTTTTGCAAAAATGTTCGCAAAATTATATAAAAAATTACATTTTGGAAAAAATATTCGGGCAATAAAATCATGTTTTGAAAAAATGACCGTGTATTGGAAACATATTCGGGAGTCTGAAAAACATGTCCATGACATTTTAGAAAATGTTCAGAAAATAAAAATAAAAATTTGTTTTTTATTTGTTCCCCAATTTTTTAAGAAGTTCATCGACTCAAAAAATGTTTGTTGAGTCAAAAAATGTTAATGAATTCGAAACCGGTTCATGCATTTAAATTTTTTTGTAAACAAAACTAATGTCCATGATTTTTTGAGAAAATAAAAAATTTCAAAAGAAAATGTTTGTTGATTCGGAAAACTGTTCACTGATTCAAAAGTATTTTATGTCTAGGATTTAAATAGTTTTTCGAAAGTCTTTATATGTTTTGGCGTTGGGAGTAGTTTGTGGTCAACGAGATTTGTTTTTAAAGTTTTAAACATTCACTTGCGCAACATAATGACAAGTGTGACATGCACTGGCAAACTCATAGCCTTGGGATTTACCATGTCGAATGCATTGTGATCACGTGGACATCGCGGCCATCATCGGCTAGGGTGAAAAAAAAGGCAACATGGTGAGCCACTGTGTTAAAATAGAGTACGCTCATATATCAAGATACTGAGTCATACTTATTTGGTTAGCCATAATTTTTTGTCTCCCGTTGCAACGCATGGACATATTTGCTAGTAAGTAAAAAAGAAAACGGTTGGAAGCCTGCGGGCCAGTCTGTTCTAGCGCCTCATTCTTTACATCCTTGCATTACTCTCTTCCTTTCCTCCTTGCCCTAACTTGAACTGGCTGAAACTAAAATGGCCGGACTTTCTAATGATGGCACTGGCTTGGCTGGATCGACATGAACTTCTATTAGGACAGCAACTGTTTTGCCCCCTGTCGAACTTTGACTGAGACATAGCCTTGCTGCTGCGGGGCAGCCGACTTCTAATTCTAGTTACTGTCCTTCTTGTTCATGTAGTGCCTGCCTCTCTCCAAAACTCCTTCCCGCACTTGATTGAGCAAAAGATGCAGCTTCACTAATTGAGTTAGGCACCTGCACTTCCACTGCAGCTCTGAGTTCATTCTTCAGACCCAAAAGAAATTGTGTCACCAGCAGCAGTCCTCCTACATTCAGATCATACAATTTAACCTAGCGGAGCGGATTCAACTACTTAAGATATTCTTCCTCAGAGCCAGTCTGCTCTCTATCATCATCTATCGTCTAAATAAGTAAATAATGACACCGATATAGATCTTGTTGAGGACCCCCATCCAAGCCATAGGAAAGAAAGCCACTGGAGTGCGACGCTCAAAGCAAAAGTAAGTAATAGGGAAACAAGGTTCTATTAGGCTTGCAGGGCTGCTGCTCTTTGAAAGACGAGGTCTAGTGGAAGAGGCGGGTCGGGCAAGTTGAGTACTCAGATTCGGCGCTTGCTTGACATCTCTCTTTGAATCTGAAACCTGACATGACCATTGATTCCGCCTCCATTGCCGGAAAGGATAACGATGGATCTTTAGCTAGCTCATAGGCAGAGGAAAGGTATACGTTAACAGATAAGGAAAAGTGGATCCGCTACCAAATACGTTGTGGAGCCGTGTTCTCCAGTGAGGAATGAGAACCTTTCCGGGGGCAAGGGTGGGCTTTAGCTGAGAATCAAAAGTACGATTCCCCAGAAACACATTCCCTTTCAAGCTGAGCTGAGACGTATCCGGCACCTTTACTTGGTCCAGTGCTGCCTCCGGCACTTCTTTCTCTTTCTTGTGCGAACAAACTAGAACCTGCCAGCCCAGCCCTATCTTCCGAATCAGAATGGACTAGTGATTTTGATCTATTGCCAGAGCCCTATTCTTATGATGGAAAGATCCGTGCTCACATAGCTGTCAGAAAGTTTTACTTGCATCTATTTCAACTAGACGTGAGGTCTCTCCACGGCAACAACGAGGAGGAGGAGATCCACATTTAGAGGGCGAGGGGTTCGAAACTCGGGGAGGTCACATATGGTTGTGGAAGAAGAGCTTGTACGGGCTCCGAGGTCAAAGAAATTCGACAAGTTCTTGGTCGATCGATACCTTTCCATCCCGGGGCAGATCTCCAGATCCGATACGAGTGTAGATACTTTACTCCCTTCTTCCTCAGTGAGTAACGTATAATGTCTAGAACAAAGGAAGTGAGTCTAGCTCCACTCCGAGGGACAAGACGGAAATCTTCTACCGATGCCAACTGCAAGGCGTGCTTTCCTATGAACCGATTCTTAGACTACAGATCTCATCCCAACGATCTACTTGTACGAAAGAAAGAGAGATGATCTACTTGCAGCTACTGTTTGTTACCGCTGAACATCTGCTACCAATACCAAGAAATACCAATACGGACTTCTTGTTCCAATCGAAACGAGCAAACCTGGGGAAGATAGCAAGATTAGCAGAACGGGAACCCCCCATGGGGAAGGGCTCTGAGACGCACCACAGAGCCCGTAGCAGCTACTTTTAAGGTTTATCGCCCATCGGCCCAGAAATCCATAGAAAGACGATTGAGATTAGTGAATGGCATCGATCTGAAGTTCATAGAATCTCTAGCGTCTCTTTGTTCGTAACAAATGAGTAACTTAACTACTAATGTGACGAATAGTGCCAGGCGTAGTGTATCACTGGAATTCGATCAGTCTGTTGGAAAGGGATCACTCTCTGATTCTGCTTCAAGTCCTGTGCGTGCCTGTTTCGAAGAATGCTATTCGCTCTAGTGTCCTGTGCCTGTTTCGAAGAATGCTATTCGCTCTAGTGGAAAAAGTAGCGATTTATGGCCATGATCCCGACCCGAACCCTCAAATGATGACGAACGGCTGACTTCACGTAGAACCCGTTATGCCAATCTGGATTCCACATCTGCTACAAGAAAATCGTCTTGAAAGATTGCAAATCAAGCATTCGTCCTTAGCTCAAGGATTGGATTACCGCAGTTCCTGAAAGATATCGTGCCAACAGAAAGATCTCGTTCCCGTAGATTCCGTTATCACGTGGACATCGCGACCATCATCGGCTAGGGTGAGAAAAAAAGGCAACGTGGTGAGCCACTGTGTTAAAATAGAGTACGCTCATATATCAAGATACTGAGTCATACTTATTTGGTTAGCTATAATTTTTTGTCTCCCGTTGCAACGCACGGACATATTTGCTAGTAAGTAAAAAAGAAAACATTTCGCACTGTTGCTGCTTCGGGGCGAGTCGTCCGTCATCCATAATGGGCCTCAAATATTGATGGTCTTTCTCCTTGCTTTCCTAGGGCCAGGAAAATGATATGCGTGTGCATATAGAACTCGAACTCACGACCTTGACTCCCAGCAGTACTGCTGTAGCCAACAGGCCAAGCCTATGTTTGTGTTGGAAAGAGGGTTCACTTTGTAATGAAATAGTCCCACCTCGGTTCTTTGCATGTAAATTTTCTAATTTATATACGTTGGATTTTTTTGTGTATCAAGGAGCAGTGCTGGGAATCATTAAGGAAAAAAAAATAAACCGTCCCACAATAAGGAAGGAAAGAGGATTGAAACAATAAGAACATACAAGGAAAGAATAAAAAAATGTAAAGAGGAGGGATCAAATAGTAATTGAGGATGAGAGAAAGAAACCTTCCATGCGCAATATGAGGCAGAAAAGGAAGGTAATCATGTACTAAAGACATAGTCAAAAAAATAGAAGGAAATATTGAAAAAAGGAAAGAGGGATTAAATAAGAATTGAGGAAATAGAAGGAAATAATGAAAAAAGGAAAGAGGGATTAAATAAGAATTGAGGATGATGAGAGAAGGAAAGCTTCCATGTGCAATATGAGGCAGAAAAGGAAGGTAATCACAGAGTCGAGAAGGAAGATTCCATATGTGAAAGAAAGATGTGATGTGACGAAGGAGATCTGGACACATACAAATTAGAGAAGAAGAAGAAAAGCAGAAAGGACTATCAAGAATATGTTTTTATGGACGCGTATAACTTAAGGACATACAAAATTAGATGCCTTTGCACTTGAAAAAGAAACATAGATCATCATACATGAGCGGCCGGTCTGATCTATCAGCAATATATATATAAAACATGCGTACAAGTTCTTTTATGGAACATGCATACAATTTGAGCTTCCATCTGCAATATGAGGCAGAAAAGGAAGGTAATCACAGAGTCGAGAAGGAAGATTCCATATGTGAAAGAAAGATGTGATGTGATGAAGGAGAGTCAATCTGGACACATACAAATTAGAGAAGAAGAAGAAAAGCAGAAAGGACTATCAAGAATATGTTTTTATGGACGCGTATAACTTAAGGACATACAAAATTAGATGCCTTTGCACTTGAAAAAGAAACATAGATCATCATACATGAGCGGCCGGTCTGATCTATCAGCAATATATATATAAAACATGCGTGCAAGTTCTTTTATGGAACATGCATACAATTTGAGCTTAATGTGATCACATACAAAATTAGATGCCTTTGCATTAGAAAAAGAAATTAAACATAAAATTGAACCAGTAAAACAGAATATAAGGTTAAAGTAAATTATAATGTCATTCCAATCTAAGTAGAATATAATTTTGTTGAAGAACAATAACATATTCGACAAGAAAAATTAAACGAATATACACCAAAATTACTTCACCCCATATATGAGATATTTGGTAATTACGCTCCAAAAATATCATAGTTTTTCTACATGCTTGGAGGCTTATAAAGTTATTGAACTGATGAATTTCTTCTTTGTGTCTAAATCATCTTGAACCGCTTTTTTGTAGCTAAATTGCTAGGTGTTGTGTTTAGATGCACATGCCACGGGTGAACTACTTCTTTATATATGAATTGTTTATGCTAAAAATTAAGATACGATACTGTGATACTAATATTTGACGTATCAGAATTGCTTAACTCAATAGCAAAATATTGCAATAACACATGCAAAAAAAAACATTGCCTAAATCACAATAAAACAATCATTTTTTGTTGGTCATATGCTATATTTTTCTAAGAATAAAATAAATCTTCACTCTTATTTTTCAGCTCGACCCACTAGCGCCCGTCACCAAAGTACAAGGAGTTGGACTCAGAGTCCCTATTGTGTGCGACACAAACTCTACACTTTTCTCTGTTATATTAGCCAAAGATGGGGGATATTTGGACAACACTTCTAATATTTTTTTTGTTTCTCATGTGGCAGTGTGAAGGATTTTAAGGATTTTGTTGATGTCGTCATGTCTGGTGATGGGTCATGAGGGGAGGAGGAGGTCCTGGGCCATTCGATTAGTGAAGTGAGGCTTATAAAGTTATTGAACTGATGAATTTCTTCTTTGTGTCTAAATCATCTTGAACCGCTTTTTTGTAGCTAAATTGCTAGGTGTTGTGTTTAGATGCACATGCCACGGTGAACTACTTCTTTATATATGAATTGTTTATGCTAAAAATTAAGATACGATACTGTGATACTAATATTTGACGTATCAGAATTGTTTAACTCAATAGCAAAATATTGCAATAACACATGCAAAAAAAAACATTGCCTAAATCACAATAAAACAATCATTATTTGTTGGTCATATGCTATATTTTTCTAAGAATAAAACAAATCTTCACTCTTATTTTTCAGCTCGACCCACTTGCGCCCGTCACCAAAGTACAAGGAGTTGGACTCGGAGTCCCTATTGTGTGCGACACAAACTCTACACTTTTCTCTGTTATATTAGCCAAAGATGGGGGGTATTTGGACAACACTTCTAATATATTTTTTTGTTTCTCATGTGGCAGTGTGAAGGATTTTAAGGATTTTGTTGATGTCGTCATGTCTGGTGATGGGTCATGAGGGGAGGAGGAGGTCCTGGGCCATTCGATTAGTGAAGTGAGGCTTATAAAGTTATTGAACTGATGAATTTCTTCTTTGTGTCTAAATCATCTTGAACCGCTTTTTTGTAGCTAAATTGCTAGGTGTTGTGTTTAGATGCACATGCCACGGTGAACTACTTCTTTATATATGAATTGTTTATGCTAAAAATTAAGATACGATACTGTGATACTAATATTTGACGTATCAGAATTGTTTAACTCAATAGCAAAATATTGCAATAACACATGCAAAAAAAAACATTGCCTAAATCACAATAAAACAATCATTATTTGTTGGTCATATGCTATATTTTTCTAAGAATAAAACAAATCTTCACTCTTATTTTTCAGCTCGACCCACTTGCGCCCGTCACCAAAGTACAAGGAGTTGGACTCGGAGTCCCTATTGTGTGCGACACAAACTCTACACTTTTCTCTGTTATATTAGCCAAAGATGGGGGATATTTGGACAACACTTCTAATATTTTTTTTTGTTTCTCATGTGGCAGTGTGAAGGATTTTAAGGATTTTGTTGATGTCGTCATGTCTGGTGATGGGTCATGAGGGGAGGAGGAGGTCCTGGGCCATTCGATTAGTGAAGTGAGGTTTTTTGCTTTCCGTTGCAACGCACGGGCATTTGTGCTAGTATCAAGACAATATAAGTATTGACGAATATAAATGGAAGGTATAGTTATCATTGGGGATTTGAAACAATTATATGTGCACAAATTGTGTCAGCACAAGGAAACAAATCGCACTGATGGCTGCATATTATCCTGCAAGGACTTGGCTTGTACTAAATTACGAGTGCCATGAAGCATATGTACGTCATCGCTCATCTTTCAGAATGTTATTGATGCTTCTAGAATTTGAATAAACCATATCGTTTGAGTTTCTTATACACAGGATGTCATATTACTTCACATCCATCAGTTAGAGAACAACCTATAATTAATCAACAAAGTTCATGGATCCAACACCGACATGGTCTACACAAATAGTACATTAGATAACATATTAACATGGTCTGAGAGAGCACTTTCATTGGTGGTGGTGTGTCACCAAAACATCTTGACTTGTTCAGTCGTGTAAAAAATTCCGAACATTAAATTTTATATAGAATTAGCCAGGTTTGTAAATTGCGATCTGAGAGGAGGCACACCATATCTCAAACCCAATAGGGCATTTGGACCTCAGCATCAAACATAATGACCAGATGCTGAATGAAATGCACGTACAAACATAACCTCATCTAGTAAATCTTACCTCCAATGAATAATTTGAAGCACGAGCCAAAAAACAGATACAGTTTGAGATTTACCAGCTTCCCAATGGGAACCGTGGCACAGTGTAGCGAATTTCTTCCCCCAGTTCAGCATCACACCTATTACATGAAGATAGAAGGTCAGCAAGATGGAAACTAAGCAACGGGGATGGCAGACCTGACGTATAGGAAAGCACACGGACATTGGCGTGGCGTTACATCGGTTAAGAGCACGGAGGCACACGTGTAGTGTAATCTTGCCAACGTGACGCGCGACGGCGGCGGCGGCGAAGCATCGAGTAACAGGGAGCAACGCGATAGGGCCGGCGATTAAAATTCGAGACGAACTGCCACACGATAGCGAAGGAATCAGGCTGGAAAGATTTTGCATTTGACTGGACCTCATGGGCCTTCAATCTCCACGGCCCGATTAACCCTGTGACTGGCAGCTCGCTCGGCGGAGCAGCGGCCCGTGTAACGTGTGAAGGGATTAATTAGGTAAAGATGCTGGGGGATGACCGAGCGAAAATCCTAGACACCTGTCAAAGTGATCTGACGGTGGAGAACTCCAAATCACTGTGGAGGCTCCTAGCTAGCTGCGTTTTACTGTTTTGTAATGTGAAATAGCTATCTCACATCTATCCTGCACCATTAGATTTGTTTGATCTTGTTCTTTTTTGTTCACGTTTGAGCGTGTGATCTTGTAATTTGTATGCATTCGCATTCCAGTGAGCGTGCGCTCGTGCAGCCCCAGCAGGGGGCTTGCATGCAGCCTGCCAGCGTGGACTGGCCCATGTGTGTGCCAGCGTGGGCTGGTTTTGCCGTTCTGTTTTTATTTATTTATTTATTGTTAAACCGTCTCAATGCTATAATATGTGTATATATTATATCCTGTTTGCATGCATCTCCTTTTGCGTGTATATATCATATGATTGTTCTTGTATGTTTTTGTTTGTTGACGTTTTGATTTGTGTTCATATATGAGTGTGATGTCTCATCTAAATTTCGGTCCATTTGATCAATCGCTATAAATTTCATTCAATTCTTTGATCGTGGTTGTTTTGTCCCGTGCATCTGTTGTCCATTTTGCGGCCCATTGCACCGCACGTCTTTCTTTTTGGGGCCATTTTTTGTGGATTGTTTTTTGTGTGTTGTAGTTGGAAGAGAAGAGTTGTTTGTAAGTGACGAGCTGACCGCTAGCTCAACGGTTCTGATCTTTGTTCTAACTCTTTATCTCATTCATCTTTGTCTTTGGAGTAGAGGTGACCCGACAAAGTTTCTAAACAATACAATGACGGGCAATGACCCATTTCTTGTTTTTGTTTTTGCCTGCAAGTCTAACCCTAATATGTAAGAAGCCGTCTCATTTTATTTTTCTTGTTCCAATTGCAATCGATCATCAACATGCATGTGGGTTCAAACCATTTTGGTCTCTGCTGCAAGTGTACTCCTAATATGTAACTGGGTTCACCTCTTTTATATTTTGTCCTAGTTGCAAGTCAACCACCGACATGCAAACTGGAGCATGTCTTTTTTTATTGTCGCGGTTGCAAGTCAACCACCGACATGCAACTCGGCTGGACACTTTTTTAGATTATGTTGCAAGTGCACCTTTGTCGTACAACTAGGCCCGCCTCTTTTATTTTTTCTTGTCCGAGTTTCATGTCAACCATCGACATGCAAGTAGGGTCCAACCCATTTTTGTTTCTTAGTTGCAAGTTGACCATAAACATGTATTAGAGGATAGATTCTTTTTGTCTTAGTTACAACTCACACCAACATACATACAACTGGCATCGTCATCTTTTGTCACAATTACAAGTCCACCTTCAATATGTAACTGGACGTACCTATTTTTTATCCCAGTTGCAAGTTCTACCCCGAGTCGCAGCTGGGGTCAGCCTTTTTATTGTCCCTGTTGCAAGTCCATCCTCGACTCATAACTTAGACCCGATATTTTTTTTCTTTCGAATACAAGTCCACCCTCACTCACAACTTGGGCCACCTTTTTTTGTCCCAGTAGCAAGTCCACCTTCGACTCGCAATTCGGGGGCCGACCTTTTTTTTCCTAGTTGCAAGTCCACCCTCGACTCCCAACTCGGGCCCGATCATTTTTTTCTTCCATTTACAAGTCTACCCGTTGACTCGCAAATGGGGCATGACCTTGTTTTGTCCCAGTTCCAATTCCACCCTCGACTTGTAACTAGGATCCGACTTTTTTATCCTAATTGCAAGTACACCCTCAACTCGCAACTGAGGCCCGACCTTTTTTTGTCCAAATTACAAGTCCACCCTCAACTCGCAATTTGGGCACGACCTTATTTTTCAGTTGCAATCCCACTCTCGACTCGCAACTGGGCCCCCATATTTTTTTCTAGTTGCAAGCCCACCCTCGACTCACAATTAGGGTCCGACCTTTTTTTGTCCCAGTTGCAAGCCCACTCTCGACTCACAAGTAGGGCCCGACCTTTCTTCCGCCCCAGTTGCAAGTCCACTGTCGACTCGCAACTAGGGCTCAACCCTTTTTTTGTCAGAGTTGCAAGTCCACCATCGACACTCAGCGGGGGCCCTAACTTTTTCAGTCCAAGTTGCAAGTCCATCCTCAACTCATAACTGGGGCCGACCTTTTTTTGTCTTAGTTGCAGGTCCACCTTCGACTCGCAACTCGGCTTGATGTTTCTTCTATCTCGCAACTGGGTTTTGAGTATATTTCTTTGATTTAGTTGCAAGTTCACCCTTGACTCACAGCTGGGGATAACACTTTTTTGTCTCCACTTGCAAGTCCACCCTCGACTTGCAACTGGGCTCAATGTTTTTTTCTTGCAACTGAGTTTGAGTCTTTTTTCCATTAGTTGCAAGTCCACCACCGTCGAGGGCCCCCAGTTGCAACCCGATCGCCGACTCGCAACTAGGGAGGTGTGTGTTTTGTCATGTTCCCCAGTTGCAACCCGGCCATCGACTCACAACTAGTGTGTGTGTGTGTGTGTGTGTGTGTGTGTGTGTGTGTGTGTGTGTGTGTGTGTGTGTGTGTGTGTTTGTTTGTTTGTTTGTTTGTTTGTTTGTTGAGGCCCCTAGTTGCATGCCGACCATCAACTCGCAACAAGCGGTGTATGTGTGTTTGTCAAGGGTCCCCAGTTGCATGTCAACCATCGACTCGAAACTAAGGAGCGTGTGTTTTTCGAGGGTCCCAAGTTGCATGCCAACCATCGACTTGCAACTAGGGTGCGTGTGTATTTGTCGAGGCTCCCAGTTGCACGCCGAACATCGACATGCAACTAAGGTGTATGTGTTTGTCGAAGGCCCCCAGTTGCATGCCGACCATCGACTCGCAACTAGGGGTGTTTGTCCAGGGTCCCCAATTGCATGCCGACCATCGACTCACAACTAGGGATGTGTGTGTGTTTGTCGAGGGTCTCTAGTTGCATGCTGACCATCGACTCACAACTAAGGGTGGTGTGTGTCTTTTCTCGTGGCCCCAGTTGCAACCCGACCATCGAATCACAACTAGGGATGTGTGTGTTTGTCGAGGCCCCTAGTTGCATGCCGACCACCGACATGCAACTAGGGGGACTGTGTGTTTGTCGAGGGTCCCCAGTTGCATGTCGACCATTAACTCACAACTAGGGGTGTGTCTGTATTTGTCGAGGCCCCCAGTTGCATGTCAACCATTGACTCGCAACTAGGGATGTGTGTGTGTGTTCGTCGAGGGTCCCAGTTGCATGTCAACCATTGACATGCAACTAGGGGAGTGTGTGTTTGTCGAGGATCCCCAGTTGCATGCCGACCATCTACTCGCAACTAGGGGTGTGTGTGTGTGTGTGTGTGTGTGTGTGTGTGTGTGTGTGTTGTTCGTCATGGCCCAGTTGCAACCCGTCCGTCGACTCCAACTAGGGCTGTGTGTGTTTTTCGAGCATCCCTAGTTGCATGCCAACCATCGACTCGCAACTAGGGATGTCCGTGTTTGTCGAGGGTCCCCAGTTGCATGTCGACCATCGACTCGCAACTAGTGTGTGTGTGTGTGTGTGTGTGTGTGTGTGTGTTTGTCAAGGGTCCCCTACTGCATGTCAACCATCGACTTGGAACTAGGGGAGTGTGTGATTGTCGAGGGTCGCAGTTGCATGCCGACCATTGACTTGCAACTAGGGGTGTGTCAGTGTTTGTCGAGGGTCTCCAGTTGCATGTCAACCATCGGCTTGCAACTAGGGGTGTGTGTGTGTGTGTGTGTGTGTGTGTTTGTCAAGGGTCCCCAGTTGCATGCCGGCCATCGACTCACAACTAGGGGTGTGTGTGTGTTTGTCGAGCGTCCCCAGTTGCATGCCGACCATCAACTCGCAACTAGGGATGTCTGTGTTTCTCGAGGGTCCCCAGTTGTGTGTGTGCGTGTGTGTGTTTTTGTGGACCCCAGTTGCAACCCGACCATCGACTCGCAACTAGGGTGTGTGTGGACATGTTCTGAAATTATTGGTTATGCCGCTTTTGGTCTATATTTATAGCTTCACTGTGATGTGAAGACAGCAACGGCCAACGTGTCCGTTGGCTAGCTACAGGCATTTCTTACTGGGAGGTTTTTTGTTCGAATTTGTGTGGGCATGCTTCTTTTTTGGTATTTTCACGTTGCACTGTCGACTGATGCAATGCGGGGCAGCTCCCAGATTAAAGAAAAAATCAAACACTAACACAACGCAGGGCAGTTTCCCAAATAAACAAACCAAAAAGAAAAATCAAACAAACAAGAACGTGGTGGGCTTGTTTCATATGACGTATTGCTGATGTCAAAGCTTAGAAGCGTCCTAGATAGAAGAAAAAAACCCAACGGTGGCCTGAACAATCAAAACAAAAAATAGTAGGAGGACTTTGTCAACAAGTAACATCATCTTAGATGTGAGATGTTATATAGTCACACCATTAAAAGAGAGCTCCTTCTCGGCACCTATAGCGCCAGGAGAGAAAGCTCAAAATCACTAATTAAGGAGTACTCCTTGCGGAGATCACTTCAACTTTCCCAGGTTGCGACAAGTGGCGCGCTACATGTGCGCCAACCCAAGATCAGCAGGACAAATAACTACTAGGTTTGTGCCAGAAAAGCGTCTTGCGTGACGGGGAAAGAGTGGAAAAAGAAAGAGATTCATCAGCTATGGAATCTGACTTGTCGCAACATGGGAGTTTTCCCTTTTCGTAGATCCGTTTATTCAAAATGTTTTATCTCTTTAACCGTGCATCCAAATCTCGAACCGCTTTCGCCGTGGATTCCTCGCGTCAAGATCTTCAAAACTAGATCCCATGTTGATAGGTTTTGACGAACTTTTTTTCATGAAAAAACCAGACAAAAAACCAAACCGGGAGCACGAGTTTTTTTCCTTTTCCGAAAGAGGCACGCCCGTGCCTTTGACGAAATCACAACCGTTCCTCTCACGGAAGCAAAAACGTGCCTCTCGCGAAAAAAAAACAGAAAATGTATTTTTTTTCCGTTTCCGAGGAGGCACGGCCGTGAATCTCGCGAAAGCACAACCGTGCCTCTCGCGGAAGCAAAACCGTGCCTCTCGCGGAAGAAAATAAAATAGAAAATGTGTTTTTTGTTTTCGTTTCGAAGAGGCACACCCGTGACTCTCGCGAAAGCACAACCATGCCTCTCGCGGAAGCAAAACCGTGCCTCTCGCTAAAGGAAAAAAGCAGAAAACATGTTTTTTTCCGTTTTCAAGAGGCACGGCCGTGCCTCTCGTGAAAGCACAACCGTGGCTCTCGCGGAAAAAATACGTTTTTTTGCGCAACTTTTTTTCCCGGAAATTATTTTTGGTCGAAAAGCTAGGGAAGACCGGTGGAAAACTAAAACGTCAAAAAAACCAAAAAAAACGGTTTAAAAAGCCAAAAACGCATGCGGAAAAATAAAATAAAATTCGGAGGGAGCGCCCAAAGCGCGGCACGTGGCGAATGGCTGAGAGCGTGGCAAGTGGCGCTGATCGTTGCGAGGCTCCCGAATGAGCGCTCGTTAATTAGTTGCTCTTGAGAAAGCTGGCGCTCACGCGCGCGTTAAGTGGCCCGTGGCCCATTAAGCGCTTCTCTTTTCGCTGGTCTTCGCTCGCTCGTGTGTTCGTTTGCTCGCTGGCGAAGGCTCATCGCTCTTTGTTCAGGTCTTCGTGGTTGACTGGCCTCCTGTTGACTCTCTGACAATATTTTTTCAAAAAAATCAAAGAAATATCGCAAAAAACAAAAAGTTTACCGAATTTGAGGAGAGTTGGCAAATTTGAAAAAAGTTCATCAATTTTTAAGAAAGTAACCAGATTTAAAAAAAAAGTTGATTGATTTCGAAGAAAAGTTCACAAATTTGAAGAAAAGGTCATCAAATTTGAAAAAAATTCATTGAAGTTGAAAAAAGTTCACCGAGCTTCAAAAAAGGTTCATTGAGTTTGAGAAAAAGTTCACAAGTTTCAAAAAAGTTCATCGAGTTTGAGAAAAAGTTCATCAAACTTCAAGAAAGTTCATCGAATTTGAAAAAAAGTTCATCGAACTTCAAAAAAGTTCATCGAATTTGAGAGCAATTTCATCGAGTTTCAAAAAAAGTTCATCGAGATTAAAAAATTTCATCAAGTTTCAAAAAAGTTCACGAGTTTGAAAAAAGTTCATCGAATTTGAGAAAAAGTTAACCAAATTTGAAATATAAAGTTCATTGAATTTGAGAAAAAGTTCATCGATTTTGCGTCGAACCAGGAAAAAGAAAAAAGAAAAAGGAAAGAAGAAAAATGGAAAATAGAAAAAGGGAAAATGAAAAAATAAAATACAAGGAAGAAAAGAACGAGAAAGATGCACCTAATCAAATTAGGCTCGGTTGCGCGGTGGTTTGTGCAGTGTACGACGACACAGGAGGTTGCCCGTTCGAATCCCAGTGCACCTGTTTTTGTTTTGCATTGCGTTTTCAAAAAACAGAAAAAGGTTAAATGGCCGGCCCATACAACATACGTGAGGGATTGGGGGGTATGCGCCCTGTACCAACAAGCCTATATTGGGCGCTTAAGGCGCCAAATAGGAGTTGGCTCGATCGGGGTGGGGGATATGGAGGAGGGGAGTGGGGCGCCGGCTGGGCCAGCCTAGCAAGCCCAATGGCCAGCTGGGCTGAGGCCCAGCGAGGGGGGGCTTTTATTTTCTTCTATTGTTGTTTTTTTATTCTTTTCTGTTTTATTTTAGTTACACTTTATTTTTTTAGTTTAGTAAAATATGACAATAGCTCCAAAAATAGTGTTTCAAAATAATCCACTGTTCTAAGAAGTTTTACCTCAAAATAAAAATAGTTTAGCATTTCTTAAAATATCAAAGGCACTTATTTAATCATTTTAACTACCGTTTTAATCATTATTAGTGTAGTAAAACATTTTACAAAAGTGGGGCTTCTGCACCACAATTACCTTTGCAATCTTTTGGCACAACTCGAACATTTTAGTTTTAAAGTTTGAAAACTTTTGTTGTTTGCCTGATTTTCAATTTGAATTCGAATCGGTTTCGAACTAACGCGAGATTAGCAACAGTAATCGAGGAGACGTGGCATCATTAGCAGAGGTTCACTGTAGCTTAAGTATCCGGGCGTCACATGACTGTGCTGTCATCACCACTGGCCACTTTGTGAACTTGTCGATTGCCACATACAAGTACTCAAAGCCCCCGACGGTGCGGGGGAAAGGGCCTAGTATGTCGAGCCCCCAGACCGAGAATGGCCAGGAGAGAGGAATTATTTGAAGGGCTTGAGCTGGATGATGAAGCTTCTTTGAATCGAACTGACACGCTTCACATGTGGTTACTAGTGCCGTTGCATCCTGGAGGGCAGTGGGCCAGAAGAAACCTTGCCAGAAAGCCTTACCAGCAAGGGCCCTCGACCCTATGTGGGAGCCACATATGCCTCCATGTATCTCTGCCAATAGCTCGAGTCCTTCCTCCCGGAGTATGCACTTCAATTTCACACCATCCGACCTTTTTCTATACAGAACGTTGTCAACGAACTGGTACATGGCAGACTGGTGGGCTACTTTCTCCGCTTCTTCCTGCTCCTCAGGAAGCTCCCCTGTTTGGAGGAATCAGACGGTATGATGTGCCCATACCGGAGCCTGGGGCTCGACGGCAAGGACCAAAGGCATCTCCTCTGCCGTGGGAACGTCTGTCTCTACGGCCAGGGCTTCACGCCCTGTCAAAGTCGGTTGCCCCATAGCAGGCTCAGTGTCCGCGGCAACATCTTCGCCAGCGGCTCCAGGGAGCTTGGTGGGAAAGTACTTGCCGAGGCCTAACTTCCTCCGCTTGTTCTGCTCTGTTGATGGTTCAATGGATGGTTGAGTTAACCAAAGCATAAAAGTACCTGGTTCCATAGGTAGTCTAAGGGCAGTGCGCTTCGACAGGTAATTAGCGATGTCGTTCTCCACTCGGGGAACGTGCTCCACCTGTATACCGTCAAAATGCTCCTCCAGCTTCCTCACCTCATCCACGTAGGCCTCCATCAATGGGCTTTGATAATCCTTGTTGATCTGTCTGACAACAAGCTGTGAATCACCTCTAATGATGAGCCTCTTGACCCCGAGGTGTGCCGCGATCCTGAGACCGGCAAGCAATCCCTCGTATTCAGCAGTGTTGTTCGTTGACATCTCCTTGGGAAAGTGCATCTGGATCACATACTTGAGGTGCTCTCCGGTGGGTGCGACGAGCAACACACCAGCGCCGACACCTTGTAGCGAGAAAGCCCCGTCAAAGTACATAACCTAGTTGCAACTTGTTTCCTTGCCGGGAATGGTGGTATCCTGGATCTCTTCGTCAGGCGTCGAGGTCCACTCTACAATGAACTCTGCCAAGACTCGGCTTTGGATCGTTGAAGTATTTTTGAACTTCAACCCAAAGCTCGACAACTCCAAGGCCCATTCCAAAATCCTCCCCATTGCATCTGGGTTATGCAGTATCCATTGCAATGGGAGGCGGGTGACGATAGTGATCTCGTGCACTTGGAAGTAATGACACAGCTTCCTCGAGGCCATGAGGCTGAAAAGTAGTTTCTGCACACCGGAGTACCTCGACCTAGTCCCCTACAAGAGGGAGCTGACAAAGTAAACCAGGTGCTGCATCATCTTCTTCTTCCGCACCACTTCACTTGGTTGCACAGGCCCTGTCCCATCAGCGTCAGACCCTACCGGGGGCCTTGCCTTGCAGGGACTAGGCCCTGCCGGGGAGAGCCCCGGCTCACCATCCGCCAGTCCTGCCGCTGTCACTGCCCCTTCGTCAACCTCCCTCTATGCTACTAGCGCGGCGCTGACCACTTGATTTGTTGCCGCTAGATACAGCAGCAGTGACTCTTGTGGTTTAGGCGCAACTAGTATCGGCGTGGAGGAGAGGTATTTCTTCAAGTCCCGCAGCGCCGCTTCAGCCTCTGGGGTCCACTCCATTGGGCCCGCCTTTTTCAAGATTTTGAAAAAGGGAAGGGCACGCTCGCCAGACTTGGAGATGAATCTGCTCATGGCGGCAACGCAGCCAGTGAGCCGACGCACATCCTTGATCCGCCTAGGTGCCTCAATCTTCTCAATGGCCTTGATCTTGTCTGGATTCGCCTCAATCCCACGCTGCGACACAAACACACTTCTAAGGGTTCAACTTGAGGTTAGATCTTGCGCAGATTTGCAACCGTCTCTTCCAAATCTGGCACAAGTGTTGCCTTGTCCTTGGTTTTGACCACTATGTCATCCATATAAGCTTCCATATTTCTATGTAGCTGGGGCTCAAAACCAATTTGGACTGCTCTTGCAAAGGTTGAGCCAGCACTCTTCAACCCAAAAGGCATCCGTAAAAAGCAATACGTACCATATGGGGTGATGAACACTGTCTTCTCTTCATCTTCTCTTGTCATGAAAATCTGATGATATCCTGAGTAGGCGTCGAGGAATGACAACAGGTCACACCCGGCCATGGAGTCAACAATCTGGTCAATGCGCGGCAACGGGAAAGGGTCTTTTGGACATGCCTTATTAATATATGTGTAATCAATACATAACGTCCACTTCCCGTTTATCTTGCACACCACCATTGGATTGGCCAACCACGTTGGATGGAGTACTCCTCTCACCAAGCCTGTCGCTTCTAGTTTTCAGATCTCTTATGTGATGAACCCCTGCCTTTCCAAAGCTTGATTCCTAACCTTCTGCTTGACGGGTCACACATGAGGACAAACAACAAGATGGTGCTCAATCACTTCCCTGGGAACGCCGGGGATGTCGGATGCTTGCCATGCAAACACATCGACATTCGCCCGCAGGAAAGTGACGAGCTTGCCTTCCTATTTGCTATCAAGGGTGGAGCTTATGGTGAAAGCTCCTCCCGTGCTGTCCTTCTTGACGGACACATTCTGGGTCTCTGGTGGCGCAGCTCTGGATCTCTTGCTCTTGCTGGTGGAGCTCTCTGGCACGTCCTCGATGGGAGCACAACACTCTGAAGAGGTGCACTTGCCAGAGTGGGTGCGAGAGGTGTCGCCGGTCTTAGATGTAAGCTGGCAGGCTGCTGAGCTGGTGCGGTGGCTGCGTCTTCACGAAGATCTGCATGCCACCACGCAGGTGCTTGCTGAGTTGGCCTCTGGGCCGCACGTCGCCACACAGGTGCTCGCCTGGCTGGCTGGCTGGCAGCTGCATGGGAACGACAGTGGGGCCTTGGCGGGCGCGGGCCTGGCTGCGGTCCTGATGATGTCCTCAGCAAGGGTCTTGCCGGGGCCCCGACAAGGGTCTTGCCGTGGCACCGCGGTCGTCCCTGGCAAGGATGTTGCCGAAGGTCTTGTCTCCTGGTCTTCATCTGATCTTGCATGTTTGCGATCTTCACAAAGATCTGCATTCCATCATGGAGGTGCCTCCCGAGCCTTGGTTCCAATGTGGTTGATGATGTTGGAAACCTCGGGCTCAAGGGTGGCGCACTCCAGTAGTGTTGGGCAAGTTGCCTCGGCAAGGCTCTTGCCGGGGCTGCGGAGGCCTCCCTCCTCTGCCCTGCTTAGTGTGGCCGAGGGCGCGGCTCTGACTGTCCGTGCACAGGTAGATGGGTACAAAGTAGAGCCCCTACTTCTGTACACCGACACCCTTTGTGCAGTCACACTAAAATGTAGAGACGTTGCTCGCGTGACATTTTAGTACAACTGCACAAAACACTCTTAAGAAAAAAATGATCTGTGCAGTTCACCAAAAGGTTGAAATAGCAACGAGGTGAAATGGATAGCCCTGTTTGCAAAAAAGAGGAAGAAAGGAAACAATTATTGGCCAATAATAGTTGATGACACATACGACGAGAAAAAAGAAGCATATACCTTGTCCTAAGGGAAGATAACATCACTGTTGTGTTTGTCTAAAACGGTGTGAGGACGAGATTGCAATATGGAAAGTACGCGGACGAACTATGTTTTGGGCAAAGAACTATGGAAGATCCACATGCAAGATTTTCCACATGCAACAATGTAGTTAGACGGGCAGTGGAGCAAGACCTGAGGGGATACCTAGGGGTCATCGGAATGTAACTAGGACAGCAGCGATGGGCGGGATCTACCCATACTGCGATAGCGAGCAAGTTGCGTAGGCCCTACCGCGCAGGAGCTTAGTCAGAGTGAACAGCAGGTACCGTAGATCGGGCCGTGCTGCTTCGGCGCCGTCGAGTGGAGAAACGATGCACATCCTCCCTTTTCGCCCACGGACGGGATGTGGCCGGACCAGTGACCAATGGTGAGAGAGAGAGGCCATAGCCGTCTTGTGTGAGATATTCTGAAGAGGGACAAACCCCGACAGGTAGGCTCCATTGTATATAGTGGAGCGGGCTACCTTTTCTTCATAAAAATCATTTTATATTCTGTGGACGTGCCATTGAGCGATATAACTGTATTTAAAAATAACGTGCCAACGCATGAAGTCAAACTTTGTTTCGTGCATGTGTGGTACACGACCTCCATAGGTAAACAACCGCTACACATGCTCAAATTAGCACGTGGGCTGCCATTTCATATAGAAATGAGCTCCACCGTGTACCCGCGCGGGTGTGGCTGGGCACGAAGCGTGAGTACGTGCATCTATTCTCTTCATGTAAGTACACCACCTACGTGGGGTTGTGTGAGAGAGATACAAACATAGAGAGATATAGTGTGTGGGTTCATGAGTGTTTTGGGGGGGGGTGAGAGATAGACAATGAATATGTGTCGATGATATTTCAATCAAAAAATGTAACATATGCAATGTGTGTGAAATAGATGCCTGGATATATCATATATATAGAGGGGGCGATCCACGAGAAGAGAGTGGAGGTATCATCGTCGTGAGGTATCCATAGAATCGAAGAGAGGGATGATGTGTCTGTGTGTGTGTGCACGCACGATCGATAAAGAGTGCCATGAAATTTGTGTGTGCCCACGTCAAAGATATAGGGTGGATGGCCTACTGGAATGTGAGAGAGGACAGGTGCAGTTTATCTCTGTGGCATGGATACCTACCTACAACGCTCGATTATCGGTGGGGGGTGGGAGTGGGGGGGGGGAGACCTAACTATAGAGTTACAATGGCTGGTATATGTGTGGAGGAGGAGAGAGACCTACCTTATGTATTGAGGGAGATCGGTCGGCATCCATGCATATGTGCAGGAGAGGAATAAGGTTGGGAGAGAGACAGAGCTAGAGTGTCGGAGGGGTTGGTGGTGGAGTTGCTTCTAACAAATGGTGGGAGAGGATTGCTAGACAAACGGAGAGCACTCCTGCAATATCAATAAGAGAGGGGATGCCTGCCTGTCTGTGCACGTGCATGTGAGGGACGGGTCAAGAGGCTTGCACGAATGATGAGGGGGGACACTATATATGGATGTGGTAAGTAGACGTGACTACATAGGAAGATCTATCATCCTTTGTCGGAGAAAAGAGAGACATAACTTGTGAGGTACGTCGATCGATGAGTGGGTATACATGCATGTATGTGTTAGAAGCAAATAAGGCCCAGAGAGAAGGATAGAGAGAGAGGGATGCAGCTAGGAGGTGGTGTGAGAGGCATACTAGGGGGAAGGAGCGTGCGAGTACGAGATCGATGAAAAGAGGGGCGGGAGTGAGGCATGGACAGTGAGAAGAGAAGACGGAAAGCTTGTGTTTGTGGTAGGCACACTTGGCTAGAGAGGCATATCGATCGATGTGTGCCGTAAAGAAGGAGTTGGGGGGCCTACACACACCATGGGTGAACGACCTAAAGTGGAAGGACGAATTTGCATGATGGAGCTAGAGAATGATGAGGGAGGGTGAGAGGGAGGCGGGCTTGTCCATGCACGAGAGAAAGTTAGTGCTAGCTACAAAGATAAGAGGATTGTGTGGCTGTAAAAGACGAATAGAGATCATAATTCATTATAAAAAGTGAATTCAGATATTTGAAGAATTTATCATAGTGTTTTAAACCGATGCATGTGTAAATATATATAACGGTGATACACATGGTGTGGTTATGAACATGTTAAACTACATATAATATATTTTACATATATAAAAAAACAGAGTTGGTGATGATGGTGTGCCTGCCATCGTGCAATATAGATTGTCCGATTTATATCTGACGAATAGGAAGGAAACTATGGCAATTTTGAAAAAAAAACCACATCCCTCTCCACATTTGCAAATAAGGCCTTCCCTCGATCATCTTGATGTCCCATGCAACGCATGGGCATCTTACTAGTACTACATATAATATATAGAACATTGATTATAATTTGTGATAATGTGTGGCTTTTGCAGCTCAGGGCTAAATACTTGTCATAATGTAGGAGGCGGGGCACTATACTTTCTGTGATAAACACGGTGTACGTATGGAACATGATTTAGATTATGAATATCTAGTTAGTACATCAAATGTACTATTATTTGGAATCAACATCAAGTGTATTCAAAAAATTGAATTCGAGTTCATATAGTACACATAGTTCATATCTATCTCTATAGTAATCATGTGGTTTGTTCTTAAGGTAATACACAAATGATGGTTGAAGTTGGCAACAATCATGATTGTAGATTCTTATTCAAATAGAGAAACGAATTCAAATTTAGTTCGACTTGCAGCGGTAGTATAGACATTTGGAATGCACTAAAATGTTGGTATGACTAGGTTAGATGCATTATACAGCCAGCGAAAAATTTTAATTGGACATAACATGGATTCATAGCTTTGAATAGCATTTGTATAGTAAAACGGGACAAGACTCTCTCTTTGTGTGGTGTGAATAGTTTTATTTTATTCGTTTTTTTCATTGAGGGAAGTGCGAATTGATTTGGTACGTGGAAGTACAATATTACACGTTAGGCTTGTCCCTAAAATTCAACCCGCGCCTTGTTATATCCCGAAAATTTAGATATCGTGCTCCAAAAACTCGCGCCTTCACAACCCGCGCCTTGCTATCCCGAAATTACAACACGCGTGAAAACTCCCTCCAGTTGCCAAATCCCGACACACAAAATCCCCCTTCTAACCCTGAGCCAAAAGGGCCACTAGTTCAAATCGGTGGGGGTACTTTTGTAACACACCTACATTTTGGACAAGCGCGTCCTTAAGTCATGGTTCCCCCTCCCATCGCCTCCTTTTCACCATTCGAAATCCCAGGCCGCCATAACCTCTCTGCTCCAGCCGCGTAACCCCACCCTCCTGCATCTGCCACCTCACCGCTGCCTAGTCTGAGCCTCCTCCCTGACGATGTCGTCCACCACAACAGCTCGACGTCCCTCATCCACCTCCCTGGATGAAGATCCATCGTCCATCTCATCGCCCCGCTGGTTCAGCCGCCCCGTCCTCCACCTCCAAGAAGCTGGTCTAACGATCACTTCGTCTATCGCGTCCGCTCCATCCCCACAGTGGTGCCTTCACATGCTCCACCGGAACCGCAATATCCTCACCGACTCTTCGGACGAAGCCGAGGCCTACTCGGTGCCACCAAAGAGGTTGTACACTCATCGCATCACACCTTCTCCATAACTCGACCTCCTGGCGCCGATTGTGCTCCATCCCTCACCCCCATGGCGCGGTTACCTTGAAGCCAGCGGCGCAGGCGACATTTCCATGTTGGATCTCCCCCAGTGCGAGGCCACTTCAGTGGCGGCGTCCATACCAGTTGGATCTGCTGCTGTCCGGCTCTCGCTCGCTCGCGCTACTGCTGCTGCTCAGGCTCTCGCTCACTCGCTCGCGCCGCTGCTGCTGTTGCTTCGACTCTCGCTTGCTTAGTCGCATTATGCTACTACTCTCCCTCTCGCTCGTGCTGCTGCTCTACTCTGATTTAGCTACACTTCAGTTGACTGAATCAACTTTTGGGTCAGTCGATTTTCAGGTGGTGGGGCGGGGCTCACCGGAGTTAAGGAAGAACCACCTGCGGCGGGGTGGCAGGCTCGCCGGAGAGGTACCCCACTATCTATCTTAGGGTTCAGTGTGGGGGTGGTGGTCGCCAGTGGTGGGGGAATGGTGGTGGGGCGGTGGCGTGGGGATCACCGGAGAAAAAGCTCGGCATAATGGGGGGGGGGGGCTAGAGGACTGGCCGGGGCGGCGGCGGATAGTGGTTTCAGGGCGATGAGGTGGTGGCCACGGGTGGCCGGGGCCGGCGGTTCGGCCGGTGGTGGTTGGCGGCTCAGGGGGTGGAGGTTGAAGGTGAACTGCAGGCCCTCCCTAAACTACATGTCAAGTGCCTCTCTGCTACCATTGCGTTCAGTTTCGACAGCAACATTCAGATTCCATAGTAAATTTCAGTTTCGACAGTTAAGTTTAGAGTCAACAGTTTTTACCTCATGTGTTGTGGTCAGGTGTTTTTTGGTGATGTAAATTTTACATCTATCACTTTTTGGTAATGTATTCACTACAATAAAAATACACTTCTGTGATGATACATGTTTGTCACAGTAGGTCGCGTTTTTTGTCATGCATGTACATCCATGACAATTTTATGACAGAATCAAAATAGTCATACCTATGCTGTCGTAGAAGTGTTCCATGACATTACCAAAATTATCATCACGCAAGTGTCCACTTCCATGATGATAAATCGTGCATCATAGAAGTGCTTTCGTCAAGGGTGACCGACACGTGGCATCCATCGTAACGGAACGCCGTTAAGCTATCTAGTCCCGTTTTGGATCCGATAACCCGTTAACAGCCCGGAGCAATGGGGATTTTCCACGTGTAAAATCATCATTGGCTGGAGGAAACACGTGTCAGCTCCCCGTTGGCACAGGTGTCACTCATCCAATGGACGAGATGTGCTTATGAAATGTTGACACGTGGACCAGCCTAAAAGTGACCCATAAAGTTTAAATGGGTCGGCCTAACTAAAGGGCCACAAGATTTTGCGGTCCATAATGGGCCGGCCCAACAAAAGGCCCACGAGATTTTGCGGGCCATAATGGGGCGGCCCAGCTAAAGGCCCACCAGTTTTTGCGGGCCATAATGGGTCGGCCCAGCTAAAGGCCCGCGAGATTTTGCGGGCCATAATGGGCCGGCCCAGCTAAAGGCCCCAAAGACTTTGCGGACCATAATGGGCCAGCCCAGCTAAAGGCCCACGAGAATCCGCCGTCCATAATGGGCCGGCCCAGCTGAAGGCCCGAAAGATTTTGATGACACTAGTAGGCCGACCCATTAACAGGCTGCCATGTTTTGGGTCAAATGCCGACCCATATTTGATCCGGTCCATTAACAGCCTGCCATGTTTCGGGCCTAATAGAGGCCCATATGAGACCCGGCCCGTTAAAAGCCTCCCACGTTCTGGGCCAAATTATGGTCCAGACCAGGTCCGGCCCTTTGAGAGGCTTTGGGCTAAAATATGGCCCATATCAGATTCGGCCCATCAACTGGACACTATGCTTTTGGGCCCACTTGATAAAGGTCCATTTAGTTATTCGGCCTGATATTAGTTTTGGCCTGTTAAAGGCCCGTTTAACATTTCGGCCCTATATATATTTCGGCCTGTTAAAAGCCCGTCATATAGTTGGGCCTAACTATGACCCGTTTGCATCCGGCCTGCTCACAACCAATAATCTGATTGGGCCAAACAAGGACCGAGACAATTTTGGCCTGTTATAAGCCCATGCTTTGATTGGCACAATCATGGGCCGTGGTCTATTTCGGCCTGCTGCCGGCCCGTGAGCTGTTCGGCACGTTTCAGGCCCAACCTACTTTTCGGCCTCCTAAAATCCCATTGAGTTTTCCTGGGAAAATAGGGCCGGCGGTTTACTTGGCCTATTAAAAGCCCGAATATACTAGTGGGCCAGTTTACATTTAGGCCTGTTAATGGACCAAGATGATGGGGCCCATGATGCAGATCATACATAGTGATTTGCATGACAGCCCGATTATGTACCGTAATTTTACGGTTTGGCCGGTTTACTGCGAAGATAGGATATATATATAGTAAAATAACTACATCATCGTGAATAAGAAAAAAACCTAGACTATACAATAAAGAAATTACGACATATTATATCCACTATGATAATAAAGCACAAGCAGACAACAAATTACATACACTGGGCATCAAAGATCGCCACGAGTGCAATTAAACATGCTGATAAAATAATATACAAAACCGACAACACTTCAATAGAGTTCAAGAAAGGTTAGCCCTGCTCGGAAGCTGCAGCGCAAGCAGCTGAGCAAGCTGATGAGACTGCACTTGTTTGACACTTAGATCCTCCTCACTCTGAAACATAAACAAGCAGACAGATGACATGTTTTGCACATATAAGTATCAGTGCTGACAATTCATCACATTTCTTACTGACGAATAAAGTGACACATTTTAAAATAGAATTAACACAATATGGTATTGTTCAGGTCAAGACATGGCAGGAAATGACATTGTGAAGGAGTTGGCAGCTTCACGACACCAATGGATTACAGATCAAGAACTCATAAGTATCAATGGTAAGTGTGCTGTCAATTTACCCATTTCAGATTGGCAAAATAAGATCACTTGCTTTGTATAGTTTAATTTACATGTCATGAAGAAGGAACTTGGTTGTATAACTGAAAACTTAAATTGAGAAGGACAAAATTTTGTTTATGAACTACATAATAAACTTTAAACATGCAATTTGATGCAAACACCAAAAATAAACAGCTGTTGCAGTCATGCCTAACCAAATATACACAACAAAGTTTGAAGGCTTGAGAAGGACAAACTTATATTATTGCTGAAGGCAGGCTCTATAAAGGCCTTTTCCATTCTGATGGGGGGGGAGCAATTCAAGAAGTTTACCACAGAATCTTCTTCATAAGCATTGCCTTTATTCTACATTTTGTTAAGAGTAAATATAGATGTGACAATATAAGAAAAAATGGAGAATATTTAAGATAAGATGAAGAGTGATGCTACATAACCAAGTAGCTATAATGTAAGTACAACCAAGAGCAATGCAGAGCTAAACTTCTTCAGTACCTGTCAATAAGCTGCAGAGTGATGTTACATGAACAACTACCTGTAGAAAATATAGATATGATGTGTAGAAAATGGAGGGCAAAGGAAAATAAGCTCCAGAGTAATGGTACATGAACAACTACTTGTCAATATAAGTACACTGAAGGACAGCAGGTACTTACAAGAACAATGCAGAGCTAAAAAATTTCATTGGCATTGGATATATTCTACACTAATGTAACCATTCATACAGATCAGATAATTTGGAGCGAACAATTGATAAGCAAGCTATCATGCATACTGCTGTCACATAATGAACCAGGTACGTATGCAAGTACAGTGATACAGGACAACAGGTACTAACAAGAGCAAAGCAGCGGGCAACATATTTGCGATATTGATACGTCTCCAATGTATCTATAATTTTTTATTGCTTGATGCTACTTTATCTACTGTTTTAGGCAATATTGGGCTTTATTATCCACTTTTATATTATTTTTGGGACTAACCTATTAACCGGAGGCCCAACCCAGATTTGCTGTTTTATGCCTATTTCAGTGTTTCGAGGAAAAGGAATATCAGACGGAGTCAAAATAGAACGAAATCAACTGGAGAAGTTATTTTTTGGAAGGAAAGCAACCCGGGAGACTTGGAGTCCACGTCAAGAAAGAAACAAGGAATGCACGAGGTAGGGGGGCGCGCCCTCCACCCTCGTGGGGCCCTCGTGGCTCCCCTGACGTGTTTCTTCCTCCTATATATACCAATATACCCTAAAACTTCCAGAACAGAAGATAGATCGGGAGTTCCGCCGCCCGCAAGCCTCTGTAGCCACCAAAAACCTCTCGGGATCCCTTCCCGGCATCCTGCCGGAGGGGGATCCCATCACCGGTGGCCATCTTCATCATCCCAGCGCTATCCATGACGAGGAGGGAGTAGTTCACCCTCGGGGCTGAGGGTATGTACCAGTAGCTATGTGTTTGATCTCTCTCTCTCGTGTTCTCTCTCGTGTTCTCTCTCATGTTCTTCTATGGCATGATTTTGATGTATCCCGAGCTTTGCTATTATAGTTGGATCTTATGATGTTTCTCCCCCTCTACTCTCTTATGATGAATTGAGTTTCCCCTTTGAAGTTATCTTATCGGATTGAGTCTTTATGAGAACACTTGATGTATGTCTTGCCGTGATTATCTATGGTGACAATGGGATATCATGTGCCACTTGATGTATGTTTTGGTGATCAACTTGCGGGTTTCGTGACATTGGGAACCTATGCAAAGGGGTTGACACACGTTCTTGACTCTCCGGTAGAAACTTTGGGGCACTCTTTTAAGTACTTTGTGTTGGTTGGATGAATCTGAGATTGTGTGATGCATATCATATAATCATGCCCACAGATACTTGAGGTGATAATGGAGTATCTAGGTGACATTAGGGTTTTGGTTGATTTGTGTCTTAAGGTGTTATTCTAGTACGAACTCTTTTATAGATCGATCCAAAAGAATAACTTTGAGGTGGTTTCGTACCTTACCATAATCTCTACGTTTGTTCTCCACTATTAGTGGCTTCGGAGTGACTCTTTGTTGCATGTTGAGGGCTTGTTATATTATCTATCTATGTTATTATTGTTGAGAGAACTTGCACTAGTGAAAGTATGAACCCTAGGCCTTGTTTCCTATCATTGCAATACCGTTTACGCTCACTTTTACCACTTGTTACCTTGCTGTTTTTATATTTTCAGATTACAAAAACCTATATCTACCATCCATATTGCACTTGTATCACCATCTCTTCGCCGAACTAGTGCACCTATACAATTTACCATTGTATTGGGTGTGTTGGGGACACAAGACTCTTTGCTATTTGGTTGCAGGGTTGTTTGAGAGAGACCATCTTCATCCTATGCCTCCTACGGATTGATAAACCTTAGGTCATCCACTTGAGGGAAATTTTCTACTGTCCTACAAACCTGTGCACTTGCAGGCCCAACAACGTCTACAAGAAGAAGGTTGTGTAGTAGACATCAAGCTCTTTTCTGGCGCCGTTGCCGGGGAGGCTAGGTAAAAGGGCACTCACTCACACCCCATCAACTAAGCTCTTTTCTGGCGCCGTTGCCGGGGAGGTGAGTGCTTGAAGGTATATCTTTAGATCTTGCAATCGAATCTTTTTGTTTCTTGTTTTAGCACTAGTTAGTTTATAAAAGAAAACTAAAAAAATGGAATTAAGTTTGTCTCATACGCTTCACCTTTTTAATATCTTTCATGAGTATGATGGGAAGGAAAATTGTGCTCAAGTACTAGAAGAAGAATTACATAGAATTCTTGGCATAAAATATGTGAATGATGAGCATGATTGCAATGTTGTTAGTATGAATATCCATGATGCTAATGATGTGCAAATCTAAAAGCTTGGGGAAGCTATGTTTGATGAAGATGATATTTTTTGTCCCCCAAGCTTTGATGAGCAAATTTACTATGATGAAAGCATGCCTCCTATCTATGATGATTATTGTGATGATACGTATGCCATAAAGAAGAAGTTTGCTTATGTGGAGAGTAGTAAATTTTCTATGCTTGTAGATCATGAAAAGAATGTTTTAGGTGCTGGTTATATTGTTGAATTCATTCATGATGCTACTGAAAATTATTATGAGGGAGGAACATATGCTTGTAGGAATTGCAATAATGTCAAGTTTCCTCTCTATGTGCTTAAAATCTTGAAGTTATGCTTGTTTTACCTTCCTATGCAAGTTGATTATTGTTCCCATAAGTTGTTTGCTCACAAAATCCCTATGCATAGGAAGTGGGTTAGACTTAAAAGTGCTAGTCATATGCTTCATGATGCTCCCGTTATGTTTCAATTCTTATCTTTTATGTGAGCATCATCGTCATCATCATGCCTAGCTAGAAAGGCATTAAAGAAAAGCGCTTGTTGGGAGACAACCCAATACTTATCCTTACTTTTTTGTGTGTTCACATGATTATGCTACTGTAGTAATCATGTTTAATAGCCTTTTGTTTCAATAAAGTGCCAAGTAGTACCTTTAGGATAGCTTACAGTGATAGTTGTGTTGATCCTGCTGAAAATCAGAAACTTCTGCACCCAGTAAATTAGTTTTGTTAATTCACATAAACGTTCTTCGGATCTGAATCTTTTTTCTCTGGATTGGTACACTAATTTCTTAGGACGTCCTAATTTGGTAGGATTTTTGGAGTTCCATAAGTATACGTTTGATACAGATTACTAAAGATTGTTCTGTTTTTGACAGATTCTGTTTTCATGTGTTGTTTGCTTATTTTGATGAATCTATGGCTAGTATTAAGTGATATGAACCATAGATAAGTTGGAGTACAGTAGATATTACACCAATATGAATTTATAATGAGTTCATTATAGTACCTAAGTGGTGGTTTTATTTTCTTATACTAACGGAGCTTACGAGTTTTCTGTTGAGTTTTGTGTTGTGGAGTTTACAAGTTTTGGGTAAGGATTCGATGGACTATGGAATAAGGAGTGGCAAGAGCCTAAGCTTGGGGATTCCCAAGGCACCCCAAGGTAATATTCAAGAATGGCCAAAAGCCTCAGCTTGGGGATGCCCCGGATGGCATCCCCTCTTTCGTCTTCGTTCATCGGTAACTTTACTTGGAGCTATATTTTTATTCACCACATGATATGTGTTTTTCTTGGAGAGTCGTTTTATTTTGTTAGTATTTGCTTTCTGTTACTTAGATTAATGTTTTGCATCTTTAGTTCCAATAAGAAAGTCAAGGATAGCCTTTGCCATGCTTATTTTGCTAGTATACATGTTGCTGTTTGAAAAACAGAAAGTTTACCGCTGTTGCAAGAATTCCCTAGAAAAGTCAAAGAGTGGTATAATGTTGAATCTTTTTGAATATTGAGATCTGATAAATTTATTACAGTGGGAATTTTAGTTCATAATTTTTGGAGTTAGGTAAGTATTCTTACTCTTGCATTCTTACAGACTGTACTGTTTTGGCAGATTGCTGTTATGATTGCATTGTTTGCATATGTTTGCTTGTTTAATGATTCTATTTGAAGATAGGAGTATTAAATATGCAGAGGCATTTAGTATTCAATGTTGAATAATAATTTTAGTGATTTGTTACCGTAGAAGATGATAAGGTTTTTCATTGGTTTATACTAACCTATCTCACGAGTTCTTGTTGAGTTTGTTGTGAATGAAGCTTTTTGAGAAATAGAGAATCCATGATATGAGAGGAATTAAGGAGACACAAAAGTTCAAGCTTGGGGATTCCCAAGGCAACCCAAGATAATATTTCAAGAAGTCTCAAGCATCTAAGCTTGGGGATGCCCTGGCAGGCATCCCACCTTTCTTCTTCAACAACTATCGGTTAGTATCGGTTGAGCCTAAGTTTTTGCTTCTTCACATGAGTTGTGCTATCCTTGCAATGTAATTTTCTTTAGCTTTGCTTGCTGTTTAAATAAAGTATCAAGATCTGAAATTATTAAATTAGAGAGAGTCTTCGCATAGTTGCATAATTATTTAGCTACTCATTGACCTTCACTTATATCTTTCGGAGTAGTTTGTCATTTGATCTAGTGCATCACTTATATCTTTTAGAGCATGGCGGTAGTTTTATTTTGAAGAAATATATGAACTCTCATGCGTCACTTAGATTATTTTGAGAGTCTTTAATAGCATGGTAATTTGCTTAATGTTAATATACTTGGTGTTCAAGATATGTGAAATTTTCTTTTGAGTGCATGGAATACTAAGATAAGTTTGATGCTTGATAATTGTTTTGAGATATGGAGGTGATAATATCAAAGTCGTGCTAGTTGGGTAATTATGAATTCAAATAATGCTTGTGTTGAAGTTTGCAAGTCCCGTAGCATGCACGTATGGTTAAAGTTGTGTAACAAATTTGAACCATGAAGTGTACCTGGCTTGTGCATCCTTATGAGTGGCGGTTGGGGACAAGCGATGGTCTTTTCCTACCAATCTATCCCCCTAGGAGCATGCACGTAGTACTTGATTTTTGATGACTTCTAAATTTTTGCAATAAGTATATGAGTTCTTTTGACTAATGTTGAGTCCATGGGTTATACGCACTCTCACCTTTCCACCTTTGCTAGCCTCTTCGGTACCGTGCATTGCCCTTTCTCACCTTGAGAGTTGGTGCAAACTTCGCCGGTGCATCCAAACCCCGTGATACGATACGCTCTATCACACATAAACCTCCTTATATCTTCCTCAAAACAGCCACCATACCTACCTATCATGGCATTTCCATAGCCATTCCGAGATATATTGCCATGCAACTTCCATCATCATATTCATGACATACATTACTTTTGTCATATTGCCATTGCATAATCATGTAGTTGACATCGTATTTGTGGCAAAGCCACCATGCATTATTTTCCATACATGTCACTCTTGATTCATTGCACCATCCCGGTACACCGCCGGAGGCATTCATATAGAGTCATATCTTGTTCTAGTTTCGAGTTGTAATTCATATGTTGTAATGAAAGTGTGATGATCATCATTATTAGAGCATTCCCAAATAAAAAAAGGCCAAAAAAAGGCCCCAAAAAAAGAGAAAGGCTAAAAAAAAGAAAGGCCCAAAAAAAGAAAATAAATAAAAAGGGCAATGCTACTATCTCTTTTTCCACACTTGTGCTTCAAAGTAGCACCTTGTTCTTCATGTAGTGAGTCTCATATATTGTGCTTCAAAGTAGCACCTTGTTCTTCATGTAGTGAGTCTAATAAGTTGTCTTTTTATACTAGTGGGAATTTTTCATTACAGAACTTGGCTTGTATATTCCTACGATGGGCTTCCTCAAATGCCCTAGGTCTTCGTGAGCAAGCAAGTTGGATGCACACCCACTAGTTTTCTTTTGTTGAGCATTCATAGCTCTAGTGCATCCATTGCATGGCAATCCCTACTCACTCACATCGATATCTATTGATTGGGCATCTCCATAGCCCGTTGATATGCCTAGTTGATGTGAGACTTTCTCCTTTTTTGTCTTCTCCACATAATCCCCATCATCATATTCTATTCCACCCATAGTGATATATCCATGGCTCACGCTCATGTATTGCGTGAAGGTTGAAAAAGTTTGAGATTATTTAAGTATGAAACAATTGCTTGGCTTGTCATCGGGGGTATAGAAGTTGGGAACATCTTTGTGTGACGAAAATGAAGCATAGCCTAACTATATGATTTTGTAGGGATGAACTTTCTTTTGCCATGCTATTTTGAGAAGACATGATTGCTTTGATTAGTATGCTTGAAGTATTATTATTTTTGTGTCAATATGAACTTTTGTCTTGAATCTTTCGGATTTGAATATTCATATCACAATTAAGAATATTTACATTGAAATTATGCCAAAGTATCACTCCGCATCAAAAATTCTTTTTTATCATTTACCTACTCGAGGAAGAGCAGGAATTAAGCTTGGGGATGCCTGATACGTCTCCAACGTATCTATAATTTTTGATCGCTCCATGCTACTTTATCTACTGTTTTAGGCAATATTGGGCTTTATTATCCACTTTTATATTATTTTTGGGACTAACCTATTAACCGGAGGCCCAACCCAGATTTGCTGTTTTATGCCTATTTCAGTGTTTCGAGGAAAAGGAATATCAGACGGAGTCAAAACGGAACGAAACCAACTGGAGAAGTTATTTTTGGAAGGAAAGCAACCCGGGAGACTTGGAGTCCACGTCAAGAAATAAATGAGGAAGGCACAAGGTAGGGGGGCGCGCCCACCCCCCTGGGCATGCCCTCCACCCTCGTGGGGCCCTCGTGGCTCCCCTGATGTGTTTCTTCCTCCTATATATACCAATATACCCTAAAACTTCCAGAACAGAAGATAGATCAGGAGTTCCGCCGCCGCAAGCCTCTGTAGCCACCAAAAACCTCTCGGGAGCCCTTCCCGGCACCCTGCCGGAGGGGGATCCCATCACCAGTGGCCATCTTCATCATCCCGGTGCTATCCATGACGAGGAGGGAGTAGTTCACCCTCGGGGATGAGGGTATGTACCAGTAGCTATGTGTTTGATCTCTCTCTCTCTCTCTCGTGTTCTCTCTCGTGTTCTCTCGTGTTATTCTATGGCACGATCTTGATGTATCCTGAGCTTTGCTATTATAGTTGGATCTTATGATGTTTCTCCCCCTCTACTCTCTTGTGATGAATTGAGTTTCCCCTTTGAAGTTATCTTATCGGATTGAGTCTTTATGAGAACACTTGATGTATTTCTTGCCGTGATTATCTGTGGTGACAATGGGATATCATGTGCCACTTGATGTATGTTTTGGTGATCAACTTGCGGGTTTTGTGACATTGGGAACCTATGCATAGGGGTTGGCACACGTTCTTGACTCTCTAGTAGAAACTTTGGGGCACTCTTTGAAGTACTTTGTGTTGGTTGGATGAATCTGAGATTGTGTGATGCATATCGTATAATCATGCCCACGGATACTTGAGGTGACAATGGAGTATCTAGGTGACATTAGGGTTTTGGTTGATTTGTGTCTTAAGGTGTTATTCTAGTACGAACTCTTTTATAGATCGATCCAAAAGAATAACTTTGAGGTGGTTTCGTACCCTACCATAATCTCTACGTTTGTTCTCCGCTATTAGTGGCTTCGGAGTGACTCTTTATTGCATGTTGAGGGCTTGTTATATTATCTATCTATGTTATTATTGTTGAGAGAACTTGCACTAGTGAAAGTATGAACCCTAGGCCTTGTTTCCTATCATTGCAATACCGTTTACGCTCACTTTTACCACTTGTTACCTTGCTGTTTTTATATTTTCAGATTACAAAAACCTATATCTACCATCCATATTGCACTTGTATCACCATCTCTTCGCCGAAGTAGTGCACCTATACAATTTACCATTGTATTGGGTGTGTTGGGGACACAAGAGACTCTTTGCTATTTGGTTGCAGGGTTGTTTGAGAGAGACCATCTTCATCCTGTGCCTCCTACGGATTGATAAACCTTAGGTCATCCACTTGAGGGAAATTTGCTATTGTCCTACAAACCTGTGCACTTGCAGGCCCAACAACGTCTACAAGAAGAAGGTTGTGTAGTAGACATCAGATATCATGTCGTTCTTTTCAAACCAGAATTCTTTTTCGAGCAGATTTCTTACAAAAAAGATCTGTAAGGCACATGCGGAAAAGTAGAAGTTCAAATTGTCATGCGATATCATAGACAGTACCTCATCCTCGGAACGAGACCAGTGCATAACAAGGTTTTTCCATTCAATGTCTTCTAAATTTAGCACAGGAGACTTCACCGAAATTCATTTATAGACTTGCCATCAAAGTGTGATTTCCTCAGGTAACACCGATACTGCTACAATGCTTCCTTGAGAAGCGCAAGCAAGCTTTGCTCGTCATGACCATCCAGATTAACCCTCGCCTACTTACAAAAATGCAATGTAAATCATTGATGTGTTCAATCAGCAGAAAACAGGAAAATAATCACCATGAATAATAGCACTTACACGTAAGTGGGACAGGAAGATGTGAAAATGGTGTTTGTCATCACTATAATATTCCCATGATGGGAATATATACACGTAGTCCCTAACAAGATTGAAAGTATTGTCTTTTAAACTGGGAATAAATGGAATGGGGTTCCAATCTGCAGGAATTGGCCGTCTCTGCAGTTGGGATAGGTCATCGGCCGGTGGACTTGCTGTACTTTTTGCTGGAGTGTGATTTTTCTGTGGTACAGCTGGTGCTATGGCAACTGAAATCGGCATACCTTTTGCTGGAGTGCAGGTCCTGTGTGATGGGGCTAGTGGTGTGGCCAGTGAAGTATGGGTACAGTCTGCTGGAGTCGGTCCTATGTTTTGTGTCACTAGTTGTACAACCAATATAAGTGGGGTGCTGTCTGATTTCTCCGGCACAACCACGTTTTTCAAGGACTTTGCTGGTGCTCCTTTAGGTTCGGCAATCACCCTCTTTCTTTTTGATGTGTGATGCACAAGAACAACATTTGAGTGAAAAACCATGGTATGATGACAGATGGAATATGTATTGATAATGGATGGGCATGGCATCTCGACATATATGATGAGTAAACTAAGCAGATGGCGGTGCAACAAAGTAGAAGAAATGCAAGACAACATATGCAAGATACGCGCAATCAATAAAACCTTGCCAAATTATAACAGGCACCTTGATGGGTGAACATGACAGGCCATCTGCCTTTGACTCCTCGAGGTTAGAATAGTCATTAGGATCATATTCTGAACAAGAATCTACAGGTGGGGAGCGTATGAGTTTCATTGCATCTAGAATGGCACTCAATGCCTTAGTGCCAATTTTGTAAGTCATTGCAGTGTTCCACAATATTCTTCTGATGCGCGGATTCTGATATTCACTGTAATTACGTATAATATCTGAGAACCATGAAAACATAAATAGTTGTGAGATTATCTTTGTAATGCAGATGATATTCTAATATAGGGGCACCCTTGTAAACACTTGTGTGCTATCACTAGATTCTGATGAGAGAGCTCATGTGTGCTGTAATATGGTGCCTACATTTATATAATCTGGCACAAGTGCACAAAAAATAGGCTCCATAAGTAAGGATAGTTGGCAGATGATAGGTTCATAATGTATAGAGAGTTTATTGCCAAACCATGATAACAAGAGCACACAGCAACTAGGCAGATCATAGTGTACATAATAGGGGTACACCATAACCACGATATATAAATCGGGAAAGTGGAATTGGCTTGAAAATATGGTGTTGTATTGCCGCTAGTAATTGAAAGCTTATCGATCACATATAGGCCAGCTCTATCAGCTGTTGACTGAAGATTTCCCTGCGCCCCTTCCTGACAAGGAACATACTGTACGTATGTAACATCCCAAATTTTCAATTTAGAATGTTATACATTAGATCATCATTGCATATAATATTTTAATTGCATTTTGGCTCGATCCTAGAAATTCTACGCAACTCAAAGACCCACGGAGAGAGTTGGGGATTTTGTTATTTTCATATTTGAGTTTACTCAAATTTTGAAAATAGGATCATTTGATTTTAATTATTTTATCTTCAATTATTTCTATTATAAAAATATGAGAGAGGGAATAAAATGACTTTCCCAAAATAAAGAAATAATGATGATTTAATAATAAAATCAAATAAGATTTTATTTCGGAGTTTTTGGCTATTTTATTTGAATTTAGGAAAAATGCGCGTTTTTCAAAATTGCATTTAGGCCCCAAATAAATGTTCATCTTGTCCGGCTTGATTTTAGAAGTCGGGGAAAATTTATTTCAGGATTTTTCCGTTTAGTATTTCTTTTAATTGTTTTTCTGCGCATAATTATTTTAAAAAAACTAACCGACCTACGGGCCGTGAGCGACCCAGACTCGTCCACCGCTCGGGCCTTTATAAGGCGCCCAACCCCGCAGCCCACCACCCCAGCCCGCCGCCGCCGCCACCCAAACCCTAACTCTAGCGCCGCCGCCGCCGGGCCGCCGCCGCCGCGATCCCGCACCGCCGACGCCGCCGACCGCCGCCGACGCCGGACCTCGCCGATGACGCCGCTGACCGCCAGACCCCGCCGCCACCCGCCGCCGCCCCGCAGGACCCCTCGCCGGAGTACCCTGCCACCGCCACCGACACGTGACCCGAGGTAGCCGCCGGTTTTTGAAAAAAAATTGTTCATTTTTTTCAAAAAAACCGAGATGCGTTTTTTTAGATCAGTTTTTTTTTCTGATTTAGTTAGATAGCGGACGTTCGTCCGTACATTCGTTTTAAAGAACGATTTTCACAGTTTAGCCGCAGACAGCGAACGTTCGTTCGTTAGCCTGTTCGTCCGTTTTTCTTTTTATCGGATTTTCCGCTATTATTCCAGATCGCGATTTCTGATCCGATTTTTGTTTTAGTATAACTTTTCAGTCGTTTATCGGAATCAGGCGATTCAAGCGCCTAGAGTTTCGTCTTGAAACCCTCTTTACGTTTAACCAACTCAAACAAGTTTTTGCTACTGTAAAATTTGACTTAGGTCCAGATTAGTAAACAAAGCTTGTTTCTTTCGCCGTTTGACTTTCATTGCTTCGTTTGGTTTGGTTCTTTTTGCAAACCGGAGTTCTTAAGCTAAACTTTCTGGTTAGATCTCTTATTTAAATTTTACCTGTGCATTAGTTGAGTGCTTATTGTATGCTTGTTTGTTTGCGATAGTGTGGCACCCCGGCTTAGAGAAACCGGAACGCCCCGTATTCCAGCCCAGAGATCGAGATGAAGTCTTCTGGACTACGACACTGCTTAGCATAGAACAAACCAGCTTTCTATTATTACATGAATATGATTACAAGGTCTCCGATATTACAATGAATAACATCAGCACGACGACACTACGCCATCCTCAGTTGCTCTATGCAAGCAGCAGAACAACTCGAAGTAGCGGAAGAACTCTAGCAGCGGAACAATGACGACGGTGGTGAACTCCACTCCGCAGGGACTCCGGCTGGAACGCTTATCCTAGCTCGCACGAACGGAAACCACGACAAGCAAGCAATCAAATCCGGCATGACCTGCAAGCTGGCATGACACGCCAGGTCAGTACATTGAATGTACTTGCAAGCTCACAATAACCAGAAGCATTCAACACAGACGACAACATGGCAATTACAGGTTAAACAAGAATTATCATGAGATCATCAGAACAATATAACATGAACTTGATACCGCTAACACAACATGAGCATATTAATCTGACAATACTAGCATGCAATATGATGACACCATAAGCACCACTTATTCTGCTTGGTTACCCCGTAACCAACACATGCATCACTTACCAACCTCGGACATCACACGATCATCTTAGGATCAAATCAAGCTTGGTATAAACAATACCGTAGTAATCATTAAATGACTACAAGGAGCTTGACCTTTACCCATGACTCTCGTATGACAACACGAATATACAACAACTCGGTATCCTCGATACCACCGTGATCCTTACGATGATCACCACCCGACCAACACTTGGCCCGTGATCCTTACGGCGATCACCACCCGACCACTAAATGGCCCGTGATCCTTACGGTGATCATAACCCGACCAACACTTGGCCCGTGATCCTTAAGGCGATCACAACCACTTATCTCATTGTTACCAAACACATTAGTCTTATTACTGTTGACTCATGGTGTGACCTACTTTCGACATGGGCCCTTATCCACGGGTGCGGCTATCGATAGATTTAATATACACTCTGCAGAGGTTAGTACAATGTACCCACAATACGGAACCCATGGCCTCGCACTCCCATTTGGGTGGACCAACGGCGTTCCGACAAAACCGATCTACTGCCATGACACTCTCCCGGCCACTCCGACTCACTCCCCACTGGGCTAGTCATGGGTGGCCCCGTGTCTACCTCCAGACACAAGGACCACCGTCGTGGCCCGATCCACTCTGGGACCCTCTTGCAAAATCAAATCAAAACTGGGCACACAAGGCTTATGTCTGCTTACTGGGCCAGGGTACAGCACGCCCATAACCTTCCCTCGTTGGAGGCACCGGCGAGAGGCACGACAATAGACCCAGTTAGGACCGTCCCATACCGGTAAGCGTGGTTGCACTGGTCAGCATCGATTCAGCGGCACCATGACTCAGCCAACAGTTGTTCAAGTTCAATTTAATCCGGTTAACTTGAATGCAAATATGCTGAGCCATGATAAAATGCATGAACATGATATCAACATCATCATGAGAGTATCACATAACTTTCCAGCATATCAACAATAATTCATATCCACTGAACATCACATACTGACTAGCATGACCATCGCCAACATCAACATGTACTACTAACAAGCATAAACATATGAAAGGTAATACTAGCAGGTATAACATGATCACAGAGTATAAGACAACATAGCACAAAAGTGAACATGCAAATCTGAACATCACCGGAACGACGATAACCATCTTTTCAACAAGCAAACATTTATTAAATATTCAAGTTGAAAACCATGGCTACTACATGACTATCATGCAAGTGGGTATTGTGGCTTGCCTGGGGGTGAAGAAGGCACCGGGGAGAAGTGCGGTGAAGCTGCGGAAGGATTTGCCGGAAACAGTTCTCTCTCGGAGGGGATGAATAAGGGCAAGGGCATAATGGTCATTTTCACAGTGTCAAACCATAGAGAAAGCATGACCAACAGAACGGGCTCGATGATACGAAGAAGTGAGCATTGGTTTCACCTCATTTGGAGTTACGGAAAAAAGTTGTGGACATTTTTCTGCCAGGGACCTATCTGTAATGAAAAGGTTTTCAAACAGGGGCCTGGACAGAAAAAGTGAAAACGCATTTGACGAAATACTTCACTTAAGTGACGTGGCAAGGCGGGGCCGGGGCCGGTCAATGCCTGAGGGGCCGACAGGTGGGCCACGCAGCGCTCTCTCTCTCCTCCCACCTTCTTCCTCCTTTCCTCTCGACGCTGCGCAGAGGAGGCCCGAGGCCGAGCGCTCCGGCGATGACTGCCGGCGCTACGGTCCACCATCCGCGGCGCTCGGACCACCGGCATGTTAGGGAGATGGAGCCGCATCGGATGGGCCATGCCACGGACGCAGGAGACCACAGGAAGGAGCGGGGCGTCGGCCGCGGCGGAGGGGAGCTTCGGCTGGACCGAGCACGGCACTGCGGTGGGGGAGAGAAGGGGGCTAGGGGCCGGAGGGGTTCAGGAGGGGATCAGGGGGTCGAGGGGACTCCTCTGGTGGTGTTGGAACATGGAGAGGAGGCGCGGCTCGCCGGAATCAAGCTTGACGGAGACGGCAGCCATGGCGGCGATGGCGGGCAGGAAGGGGCTGTAGAGCTCGAGCGAGTGGTTAGGGAGGGCTAGTGGAGTGCTCGGACGGCCTCGGGGGTAGCCATTTATAGGAGGGGCGAGGAGGGGAGGCCATGGACGTGTGGCCTTGGCTCGGGTGCCGCGGCTCGCGTCCGGCCGCACTCTGGCGATGACAACGATCATAGGACGGCGCGGGATCATGACGAGGGGGTGCGGACGAGCGACAATGGTGCACAGGGCAGGAGGGGCCGAGGGGAAGCAGAGGAAGAAGCCGAGCGCCATTAAAGCGCTGTCGGCCACAGTGCTCCCGTGGGCATTCGTCGGCGAGCGTCGGCGAGGAAGCTGCCAGAGGGGGAGAGGGGTCCAGGGGGACGGCGACGAGGAGAGGAATCCACTAGACATGCTCACAAGCTCAAAGACGACGAGAGGGGGAGGGGGTCCAGCACAAACAGTGCTCTGGACACGGCCACTTCACACAGAGCGCGCCAACAGGCATGCCAGCTGCATGGTCGCCACGTGAACATGGGCATTAAATGATCTACAGCACCCAAAAGGTTGTCTAGCCGATAGTCCTTCCAAGGTAGGTATGATCTGCGGTGGTAACTTGGTGAAACAATCTTTGGGTAAATAGTTAGTGAGCTCTGAAGTTTACTGCAGTAAACTTTACCAGCTTAATGTGATCAACAGTGAGAACCTAGGTGTCAAGAGTTATGTCTGGGATGTTTAGGTATGGAGGGACTATGATCCTGGAGGTTGGGAGGGTAAATGGACCAAGTTTTACTGCAGTTGCTTTGCAATTGCCAAAATGGTCCAGAAATGAAGATCATGATGATGCTCTCACATGGAGTTATGGAATGGGATGAAACTAGGCAAAGCCTCATGATATGAACATATAAAGATGCTGTAAAAATATCATGCCAAATGGACAAGCCAAAATAGCACTTGCTTCACAAACATCATTTCTGTCCAGAAACTTGAAATAATTATGGTGGTCAAATGTATCAATGAAATAATGCCAAATTGGGTGGAGAGAAGTTTTATGGGCATAAGAATGATCTGGTATTTTATCAGGAGCTTTGAAGCAATATAAAATGCACTTGCTTCACAACCTGAAAATATTGCCAGAAACAAAGATTTGCTCATGTTCTCACATAGATATTTGGATGGGGCTGCAAATGGGTGGAGGGGTTCAGTATGAGAACACTAAGGAGTGTGCAAAAGTTCCACTCATTTGGATACTCCTAGCTAGTACTTCCTTCACAAAGTCTTTTGTCTGATAGAAACTTTAAAAAATCACCGAGGAAGATTGGCTAGGCAAATAAACTTGAACATGTGCATGAGGCAATTATTTGGACATATAAACATGCCCAAAAGGGTTGGGAGTCACTAGGAAAAATATAAATGACACTTCGTTCACAAAGTGCCATTCAGGGCAGAATAGAAAAAGGAATATTGGAGAATTATTTTTGAACATGGCAATGAAAAGTTTTGCCATATTTTATCAAGATATGACCCAAACAATTTATGAGAATTATTTGAGAATTTTTGGAGTGATGGAAATATAGGTTGCTTCACAACCTAGGGCAATTTGAGTTATTCCTTTAATAGAAAAGGAATATTCCCAATAAAAGATTATTGGGTTTTGGGCTAGGATGGAAATGATAGGGTCTAGGGAAATATGTGGGAATGACAAGCCACTCTGGAAACAAAGAAGAGGACATCTTCTTTAGTTTCCAGACCACAAAGCCACGAAAAAAGAAAACTCAGGCAAAAACCTCGGAAAAACAAAAGAAAAAGAAAGGGCCAAAAATCAGGCTGTCACAAACCTTACCCCCTTAAAGAAATCTCATCCTCGAGATTTGGTTGCTCAGGGAACAAGTATGAATATACTGACCTCAAGGAGACCGTTTCCAACTCGGGTGTCCTTTTTCCTTTATTGTTGTTCCCACTAAATTTTTATCTAACTGGCCCTGGGTGGGTTGCTTTACTATATCCACAATATGACAGATCTTACCTTGCTTGTTCATGCTTATAAAGGCTCCAATTTCTTTTAGATTTGCTGACTAGCTGAGTGTGACTTAATTATCACGACCGAAATATATGTCCATCTCACAAATCCAAAAGTGATTTTCGCTGGGTGTGCCACCCGACACTGACAACCTTTCATGTAATGTTAATCAGATTTTTCTGATGAAAACTCAAGCTCAGACTCATTTCATTGGGTTTCTCCACTAAATGCAGGTCCTTTGGGTTCCAAACAGTGAGTTAAAACATAACCATTTCCTGACAGATTCTGACTCATCGCAGAAGTTTCTGAATCATCTTAACCGGTTCCACTGTCGTGAGTATCGGATCAGTACCAAATATTTGATTGTCTCCTATTGCGGCCAGCATAAAGGGTTTGGCCTGTATGATAATATCTACAGACTTTACTGACGGTGGTTCTGACAGAAATTTTTTGTTCATGACAGGCTATCCATGATGATTCATATAAGTGAGGACTCAGGCTTCCAGACTGTTATTCCTTGTGCCGATTACTCATGCTGTAGGCATATCCATGTGGATCAATACTGACTTAGATTGTCCGTGGTATCTGCACCATGGGGGTCGTGTACAATTTTCATACATGCCTCACTGGTCTTGCTCCTTCATTATTGTTTTATGGTCTGGATCCTTGGCTGAAAGAGCTAGGTCATATTGCTTCTTCGTATGACCATAGGTATTGTCGGTGCAATTTTTCGGCAATTGTAGTTTATCCACATTCTTCTGATAGGGTAACCGATTAAATGGCAGGTTCAACACCTCTCAAATTCTGATCGTTGGGAAATGATCATCCAAAACCCTTGCAAGAAATTGTCAAATAAATCAGTAGCCACTAGAATGGTCTTTACAACTCAAATGTGAGACATTACTGAAATAACTCAACCACGGCTTAGGACGGCCGAAAAGCAGCTCAGAGCATGAGACCGGGTCGATAAGAAGAAGGTGGCAGCTCCGTAAAATAGCCAAAAAGCAACTATAGGGCTACTGTCACAAAAGAAACTCAACAGCTGTACGAGACGTCCGAAAAGCAGCTCAGACTCGTGATAGTCGTTGAAGAGAGAAACAAAAATCGGCATCCACCCCGGATAGCTAGAAACAGCTCAGATCACAGGCGTGGTGCCGTCATCGGAGAAAAGGGGACAAGGGCTCATCATGATCATCTTCCAGGTTCACGGGTGCTTGTATTGAGCTCATTGATGTCGTCAATCCTCATAATCCTTTGCCACACTGTGGTGTATACTGGCTTTCTTCTATTAGCCATCCTCATGTGGTTGTCATATCCTCATCCGAGTGACTTGTAAGATCTTGATGGTATGCTCATTGCATATATATGAGGATCTGATTCTGAGACAGACGTGTATTTTGACTGATTCTTGATTCTGACCAAAATGTTGTGGATCTGATTCTTGGGATTCACTGCCATATGCTGTCAATTCACAGCGTACTACCTTGTACCAATGTCTTACCGAGGAAAATTTGCTGGCTTGTGCTCGAAACTTTCATCGGACAGCTTGCTGAAGAAGACTGGGTACCATGCTTCAGAAGCTTATCCCCTTAAAGACTTTGCTGGGGAAAGACTCAGTACCTTATGCCGGAAGTCTTTGCGGTTGCTTACTGAAGAAGGCAGAGTACCTTGCACGGGGATCCATCCATGTATCGTACTAAGGAAGATAGATGAATCTTGGCTTGGAAACTTCTCTGGTATTTTGTGAGGGAAGATTGGGCTGCTTACACCAAAAGCTTCTCATTCTGATATGTGGAATAATTTCCACATATATAATCATCTGAATATTTTTGATATTGTTTTCTTGCATGAAATGGGGGTTTGCAGGACTATTCTCCTTTCTGAGTATATGCCATATTTTTGCTTGCTTCTAGGTACATCCAGTTCCAAAATCATCCTCAACGAAAAATTAAACTTGTATCTGAGCCATACCTTTGATAATATTCTGTCAACCTTGCACACAATTTATCTTCTTGTTGATTTAATCATTGTGTTGTGAGGAGTGCACGCTAATGCAAACTTGATACTGCCGGTCCATCCAGGACTTCTCCAGACAAGATATTCCCAATTTCACTGCAGTCAGCTGATAATTCCATTCTGTTTAGCCGAGTTTCCAAATATATGCATTTCCTGCTGACTCTTCGGGTCCAGTGTAGGCTGACAAGCAACTTTAATAGGGGAAAACTTTGTAACACCGAAGTCCCAAAGAAAGGAACAACAGAAACAACAAAAGCACACAAGCATTGTACTAATATAATAAATCAAGCAATCGTCACATATTACTGCTACTCACACAATAATATGCATGCACACCTAAGCACACAAATCTCGCGGAAACTCCGGTATTGCGGTCTAATATGCTATGACGATGTGCATGAGGACGAATAAATGTGTGGAAGAATTGGTGTAAACAGCGCTACACCAAGTGCTAGCTTAGCCAGGTGGCAACCTGAACTAGCTCGGAGACGAGGACGTACTGGGTAATCATGCAGTGGGACACGAAGGTCACAACCACATCATTATCAAGCAGACGGAAAAAGATCCGGACTCGTCCAAGAAATAGGATTGCGGGAAAAACTGAGGCTGCTGACATTGCCCTTTCTTGATAACTAAGATCATTAAGGGTTGCCAACACGACCAAATAAAAGAATGATCCGGGATAGAAGCATGTCCACCACCGAAATGATAGGCGAGACTGAAGGAAAGACATCGGTGCGATACCTGAGCACCATTTTTGCAAACAGTGTCGGGATCACTTGGCATCACTCTGCTGGGACAGAAATGACACCAAACATCGAAAGAAAAAGGAACTGGAGAAATGCAAAGGTTGAGCTGTAGTGGATCCGAATCGATGCCAGCTACACTCACCATATAAACCGTTAGTGACTAAATAATAATCAATATGCATGCTATGCGACAAACAAATGCAGCAATCAAGTGCAACAAACCAACTGGGGTCTATACTACCGCTTTCTAACGTTCGCGCGGTCTAGGGCGTCCTACAGCCAGACCTGCTCTGATACCAAGCCTGTGGCACCCCGGCTCAGAGAAACCGGAACGCCCCGTATTCCAGCCAAGAGATTGAGATGAAGTCTTCTAGAATACGACACTGCATAGCATAGAACAAACCAACTTTATATTATTACATGAATATGATTACAAGGTCTCCGATATTACAATGAATAACATAGGCACGGCGACACTACGCCATCCTCAGTTGCTCTATGCAAGCAGCAGAACAACTCGAAGAAGCGGAAGAACTCTAGCAGCGGAACAACGACGACGGTGGTGAACTCCACTCCGCACGGACTCTGGCTGGAACGCTTATCCTAGCTCGCACGAACGGAAACCACGACAAACAAGCAATCGAATCCGGCATGACCTGCAAGCTGCCATGACACGCCAGGTCAGTACATTGAATGTACTTGCAAGCTCACAATAACCAGAAGCATTCAAGACAGACAATAGCATGGCAATTACAGGTTAAACAAGAATTATCATGAGATCATTAGAACAATATAACATGAACATGATACAGCTAACACAACATGAGCATACTAATCCGACAATACTACCATGCAATATGATGACACCATATGCACCACTTATTCTGCTCGGTTACCTCGTAACCAACACATGCATCACTTACCAACCTCGGATATCACACGATCATCTCAGGATCAAATCAAGCTTGGTATAAACAATACCGTAGTAATCATTAAATGACTACAAGGAGCTTGACCTTTACCCACGACTCTCGTATGACAACACGAATATACAACAACTCGGTATCCTCGATACCATCGTGATCCTTATGGCGATCACCACCCAACCAACATTTGGCCCGTGATCCTTACAGCGATCACCACCCGACCACTAAATGGCCCGTGATCCTTACGGCGATCACAACCCGACCAACACTTGGCCCGTGATCCTTACGGCGATCACAACCACTTATCTCATTGTTACCAAACACATTATTCTTATTACTGTTGACTCATGGCGTGACCTACTTTCGACATGGGCCCTTATCCACGGGTGCGGCTATGGATAGATTTAATATACACTCTGCAGAGGTTAGTACAATGTACCCACAATACGGAACCCATGGCCTCGCACTCCCATTTGGGTGGACCAACGGCGTTCCGACAAAACCGATCTACTGCCATGACACTCTCCCGGCCACTCCGACTCACTCCCCACTGGGCTAGTCATGGGTGGCCCCGTGTCTACCTCCAGACACAACGACCACCGTCGTGGCCCGATCCACTCTGGGACCCTCTTGCAAAATCAAATCAAAACTGGGCACACAAGGCTTATGTCTGCTTACTGGGCCAGGGTACAGCACGCCCATAACCTTCCCTCGTTGGAGGCACCGGCGAGAGGCACGACAATAGACCCAGTTAGGACCGTCCCATACCGGTAAGCGTGGTTGCACTGGTCAGCATCGATTCAGCGGCACCATGACTCAGCCAACAGTTGTTCAAGTTCAATTTAATCCGGTTAGCTTGAATGCAAATATGCTGAGCCATGATAAAATGCATGAACATGATATCAACATCATCATGAGAGTATCACATAACTTTCCAGCATATCAACAATAATTCATATCCACTGAACATCGCATACTGACTAGCATGACCATCGCCAACATCAACATGTACTACTAACAAGCATAAACATATGAAAGGTAATACTAGCAGGTATAACATGATCACAGAGTATAAGACAACATAGCACAAAAGTGAACATGCAAATCTGAACATCACCGGAACGACGATAACCATCTTTTCAACAAGCAAACATTTATTAAATATTCAAGTTGAAAACCATGGCTACTACATGACTATCATGCAAGTGGGTATTGTGGCTTGCCTGGGGGTGAAGAAGGCACCGGGGAGAAGTGCGGTGAAGCTGCGGAAGGATTTGCCGGAAACAGTTCTCTCTCGGAGGGGATGAATAAGGGCAAGGGCATAATGGTCATTTTCACACTGTCAAACCATAGAGAAAGCGTGACCAACAGAACAGGGTCGACGATACGAAGAAGTGAGCGTTGGTTTCACCTCATTTGGTGTTACGGAAAAAAGTTGTGGACGTTTTTCTGCGAGGGACCTATCTGTAATGAAAAGGTTTTCAAACAGGGGCCTGGACAGAAAAAGTGAAAACGCATTTGACGAAATACGTCTTCACTTAAGTGACATGGCAAGGCAGGGCCGGGGCTGGTCAACGCCTGAGGGGCTGACAGGTGGGTCCCGCAGCGCTCTCTCTCTCCTCCCACCTTCTTCCTCCTTTCCTCTTGACGCCGCGCATAGGAGGCCTGAGGCCGAGCGCTCCGGCGATGACTGCCGGCGCTACGAGCCACCATCCGCAGCGCTCGGACCACCGGTGTGTTCGGGAGCCGCATCAGATGGGCCATGCCACGGACGCTGGAGACCACAGGAAGGAGCAGGGCGTCGGCCGCGGCGGAGGGGACCTTCGGCTGGATCGGGCACGACATTGCGGTGGGGGAGAGAAGGGGGCTAGGCGCCTCAGGAGGGGATCAGGGGGTCGGGGGGACTCCTCTAGTGGTGTTGGAACAGGGAGACGAGGCGCGGCTCGCCGGAATCAAGCTTGACAGAGACGGCGGCCATGGCGGCGATGGCGGGCAGGAAGGGGCTCTGGAGCTCGAGCGAGTGGTTGGGGAGGGCTAGTTGAGTGCTCGGACGGCCTCGGGGGTAGCCATTTATAGGCGGGGCGAGGAGGAGAGGCCATGGATGCGTGGCCGTGGCTCGGGTGCCGCCGCTCGCGTCCGGCCACACTCTGGCGACGACAGCGATCACAGGAGGGCGCGGGATCACGACAAGGGGGTGCGGACAAGCGACAGTGGTGCACAGGGCAGGAAGGGACGACGGGAAGTAGAGGAAGAAGCCGAGCGCTGATACGTCTCCAACGTATCTATAATTTTGATTGCTCCATGCTACTTTATCTACTGTTTTGGACTATATTGGGCTTTATTTTTCACTTTTATATTACTTTTGGGACTAACCTATTAACCGGAGGCCCAGCCCAGAATTGCTGTTTTTTGCCTTTTTCAGTATTTCGAAGAAAGATAATATCAAACGGAGTCCAAACGGAATGAAACCTTCGGGATCGTGATTTTCCAACCGAACGTGATCCAGGAGACTTGGACTCTACTCCAAGAAACCTCCGAGGAGGTCACGAGGGTGGAGGGCGCCCCCCCGCCCCTGGGCGCGCCCCCTACCTCATGGGCCCCTCGGAGCTCCACCGACGTACTCCTTCCTCCTATATATACCTACGTATCCCCGAACAATCAGAACAGGAGCGAAAAACCTAATTCCACCATCGCAACCTTCTGTATCCACGAGATCCCATCTTGGAGCCTGTTCTGGAGCTCCGCCGGAGGGGGCATCCACCATGGAGGGCTTCTACATCAACACCATAGCCCCTCCGATGAAGTGTGAGTAGTTTACTTCAGACCTTCGGGTCCATAGCTAGTAGCTAGATGGCTTCTTCTCTCTTTTTGGATCTCAATACAATGTTCTCCCCCTCTCTCATGGATATCTATTCGATGTAATCTTCTTTTTGCGGTGTGTTTGTTGAGATCGATGAATTGTGGCTTTATGATCCAGTATTATCTATGGAAAATATTTGAAGCTTCTCTGAATTCTTTTATGTATGATTGAGTTATCTTTGCAAGTCTCTCCGAATTATCCGTTTGGTTTGGCCAACTAGATTGGTAGTTCTTGCAATGGGAGAAGTGCATGGCTTTGGGTTCAATCTTGCGGTGTCCTTACCCAGTGACAGAAAGATTTGCAAGGCACGTATTGTATTGTTGCCATCGAGGATAACAAGATGGGGTATTTATCATATTGCATGAATTTATTCCTCTACATCATGTCATCTTGCTTAAGGCGTTACTCTGTTTTTAACTTAATACTCTAGATGCATGCTGGATAGCGGTCGATGACTGGAGTAATAGTAGTAGATGCAGAATCGTTTCGATCTACTTGTCACAGACGTGATGCCTGTATACATGATCATACCTAGATAACCTCATAACTATGCTCAATTCTATCAATTGCTCAAAAGTAATTTGTTCACCCACCGTAGAATATTTCTGCTCTTGAGAGAAGCCACTAGTGAAACCTATGGCCCCCGGGTCTATTCTCATCATATCTATCTCCATCACTTTAATTACTTGCTTTGCTTTTACTTTTTACTTTGCATCTTATGCCAAAAATACCAAAAATATTATCTCTATCAGATCTCACTCTCGTAAGTGACCGTGAAGGGATTGACAACCCCTAATCGCGTTGGTTGCGAGTAGCTATCATTTTGTGCAGGTACGAGGGACTTGCGCGTGACCTCCTACTGGATTGATACCTTGGTTCTCAAAAACTGAGGGAAATACTTACGCTACTGTGCTGCATCATCCTCTCCTCTTCAGGGAAAACCAACGCAAGCTCGAGACGTAGCAAGAAGGATTTCTGGCGCCATTGCCGGGGAGGCTTACGCAAAAGTCAACATACCAAGTACCCATCACAATCCCTATCTCTCGCATTACATTATTTGCCATTTGCCTCTCATTTTCCTCTCCCCCACTTCACCCTTGCCGTTTTATTCGCCCTCTCTTTTTCGTTCACCTTCTTCCCGTAGGTATCTTTGTTTGTGTTTCCTTGTGCCTTCTATATGCTTGCATCTTCGCTCGCTGAAAATCTATTGATATGGATCCACTTAAAGTGTTCTAGTTGGATCATCTTTGATCCCTATGTGCTCGTGCTGAAACCCCAACTAGCTTAGTTGAGGGCAAATCTTTAGATGAGCATGCTTGTTATGTGCGACACCGTATATCTGAAAAAGGGAAACTATTATGGAGTCAAATTCAACGTTTGCAATGCTATGCTTGGAATTTATGTTGGGAATATGATTTTACTTGTTGTTCTGAAAACCCTAAAAAACACCTTCCCTACCAATGTGAGTTTAATGAAAATGAAATCTTATCTTCTTATGCAAAGGGTGTTTATAGTTACTATGATATCAAAAAAATTGAAGAATTTGTTGCTTTTAAGGGTGCTTATGAAGTTGCTTCTTTGATTGAAAAGTATGATATTACTCTCTACGAATCTGAAAATTTTGACATACTTAAATATTGCTATGAAAACTATGCTCATAATGTCTGTGTCAAAGAATTTATTGAGAGAATGACCGCTACTTTGGAAGGAAATAATGATATGCATGAATCTATAGATAATGATTATTCCGATGATTTGGTTGAAATATCCCTCGATGAACATGATGCTTGCTATTATTGTGGCCATGATGCCAATATTTATGAAGATGAATTTGCTATAGTTCCTTATGTTAAACATGAGATCGTTGCTATTGCACCCATACTTGATAATTCCTTTTATGACAGGCATGATTGCAATTATTTTATTGTAAATTCTCTTGATGTCAATTGTGCTAATAATATGCAAAACCCTAAGCTTGGGGATGCTAGTTTTGCTATGTCCTCTACTTGTTGTAATGATCATGATTGGGGTGATTCTTCTTATGATCTTGAAAATCTATCTAATCCCCATGATGAATATGAGATTGATAATATTGTTTGCAATAATATTAAAGTGGGTTTGGAGAGGTCATGACTTTAGTTAGTGTTAATCCCACTATTTCGGAAGAGTGTCAACTTTGCATGCATGTGGATCGTGTTGAAAATATTTTATGTGGTAGCTATTTTGTTGAATTTTCTTATGATCCCACATGTAATTATTATAAGAGAGGAAAATATGGTCGTAGAAATTTTCATTATAATAAATTACCTCTCGTTATGTTGAGATTGCTATTGTTTCTTTCCGCCTCTTTGCATATGCTAGTTTTTGCTTGCCTTGATAATTCGTTTGCCTATAAGATGCCTATGCATAGGAAGTATGTTAGACTTAGATGTGTTTATCACGTGTTTTATGATGCTCTCTTTGTGCTTCAATTCTTGTCTTTCTTGTGAGCATCATTGAAAATATCAATGCCTAGCTAGGGGCGTTAAACGATAGCGCTTGTTGGGAGGCAACCCAATTTTATTTTGTGTTTTTTGTTTTTGCTTCTGTTTAGGAATAAATAATCCATCTACCTTCTTTTTGGATGTGGTTTTATGTTTTAATTAGTGTTTGTGCCAAGTAGGACCTATAGGATAACCTACGATGATAGTTGATTTGATTCTGCTGTAAAACAGAAACTTTGCGCGCACGAATTTAGTTATGATAAATCTCAGAAACGTGCTTTTGCGTTGATTAGTTTTGATGATGATCAATAAACAAATTGTCCAGGACTTACTAATTTGGTAGAATGTTTAGAGTTCCAGAAGTTTGCGTTAGTTACAGATTACTACAGACTGTTCTGTTTTTGGCAGATTCTATTTTGCCTGTGTTGTTTGCTTATTTTGATGAATCTATGGCTAGTAAAATAGTTTGTAAACCATAGAGAAGTTGGAATACAGTAGGTTTAACACCAATATAAATAAAGAATGAGTTCATTACAGTACCTTCAAGTAGTCTTTTGTTTTCTTTCTCTAAAGGAGCTCACGAGATTTCTGTTGAGTTTTGTGTTGTGAAGTTCTCAAGTTTTGGGTGAATTCTTTTGATGGATTGTGGAACAAGGAGTGGCAAGAGCCTAAGCTTGGGTATGCCCATGGAACCCCCAAGATAATCCAAGGACACCAAAAAGTCAAAGCTTGGGGATGCCTCTTTCGTCCACTTCCATCGGTAATTTACTTGGAGCTATATTTTTATTCACCAACATGAGAGGTGTTTTGCTTGGAGCGTCTTGTATTATTTGCGTCTTTGCTTGTTAGTTTACCACAATCATCCTTGCTGTACACACCTTTTTAGAGAGCCATACATGAATTGAAATTTGTTAGAATACTCTATGTGCTTCACTTATATCTTTTGAGCTTGATAGTTTGCTCATAGTGCTTCACTTATATCTTTTGAGCATGATAATTTTTGCTCTAGTGCTTCACTTAGATCTTTTAGAGCACGGTGGTGGATTTGTTTTAAAGAAACTTGATCTCTCATGCTTCACTTAGATTATTTTGAGAGTTGTTAATAGCATGGTAATTTGCTTAATGATAATATACTTGGTATTCAAGATATGTGAAACTTTCTTTTGAGTGCGTTGAATACTAAGATAAGTTTGATGCTTGATAATTGTTTTGAGATATGAAGGAGATAATATTAGAGTCATGCTAGTTGAGTAGTTGTGAATTTAAAGAATACTTGTGTTGAAGTTTGTGATTCCCGTAGCATGCACGTATGGTGAACCGTTATGTGATGAACTCGGAGCATGATTTATTTATTGATTGCCTTCCTTATAAGTGGCGGTCGGGGACGAGCGATGGTCTTTTCCTACCAATCTATCCCCCTAGGAGCATGCGCGTAATACTTCGCTTTGATAACTTCTAGATTTTTGCAATAAGTATATGAGTTCTTTATGACTAATGTTGAGTCCATGGATTATACGCACTTTTTCCCATCCTTCCACCATTGCTAGCCTCTCTAATACCGCGCACCTTTTGCCGGTATCATACACCCACCATAAACCTTCCTCAAAACAGCCACCATACCTACCTATCATGGCATTTCCATAGCCATTCCGAGATATATTGCCATGCAACTTTCCACCTCTCCATTTATTATGACACGCTCCATCATTGTCATATTGCTAGCATGATAATGTAGTTGACATCGTATTTGTGGCAAAAGCCACCTTTCATAATTCTTCCATACATGTCACTCATGTTTCATTGCATATCCCGGTACACCGCCGGAGGCATTCATATAGAGTCATATTTTGTTCTAAGTATCAAGTTGTAATTGTTGAGTTGTAAGAAAAATAAAAGTGTGATGATCATCATTATTAGAGCATTGTCCCAAGTGAGGAAAGGATGATGAAGTCTATGATTCCCCCACAAGTTGGGATGAGACTCCGGACGAAAAAAAGAGGCCATAAAAAAGATAAAAGGCCCAAACAAAAAAAAATGAGAGAAAAAGAGAGAAGGGACAATGCTACTATCCTTTTACCACACTTGTGCTTCAAAGTAGCACCATGATCTTCATGATAGAGAGTCTCTCATTTCGTCACTTTCATATACTAGTGGGAATTTTTCATTATAGAACTTGGCTTGTATATTCCAATGACGGGCTTCCTCAAAATGCCCTAGGTCTTCGTGAGCAAGCGAGTTGGATGCACACCCACTTAGTTTCTTTTGTTGAGCTTTCATGTACTTATAGCTCTAGTGCATCCAATGCATGGCAATCCCTACTCACTCACATTGATATCTATTGATGGGCATCTCCATAGCCCGTTGATACGCCTAGTTGATGTGAGACTATCTTCCCTCTTTTTGTCTTCTCCACAACCACCGTTCTATTCCACATATAGTGCTATATCCATGGCTCACGCTCATGTATTGCGTGAAGATTGAAAAAGTTTTGAAAATGTTAAAGTATGAAACAATTGCTTGGCTTGTCATCAGGGTTGTGCATGATTTAAATAATTTGTGTGGGGAAGATGGAGCATAGCCAGACTATATGATTTTGTAGGGATAACTTTCTTTGGCCATGTTATTTTGAGAAGACATAATTGCTTTGTTAGTATGCTTGAAGAATTATTATTTTTATGTCAATATGAACTTTTGTCTTGAATCTTTCGGATCTGAATATTCATACCATGATTAAGAAGATTTACATTGAAATTATGCCAAAGTATCACTCCACATCAAAAATTCTCTTTTTACCATTTACCTACTCGAGGACAAGTAGGAATTAAGCTTGGTCTCGAGCTTGCGTCAGTTTTCCCCGAAGAGGAGAGGATGATGCAACACAGTAGCATAGGTATTTCCCTCAGTTTTTGAGAACCAAGGTATCAATCCAGTATGAGGTCACGCACAAGTCCCTCGTACCTGCATAAAACGATATCTACTCGCAACCAACGCGATTAGGGGTTGTCAATCCCTTCACGGTCACTTACGAGAGTGAGATCTGATAGAGATAATATTTTTGGTATTTTTGGTATAAAGATGCAAAGTAAAAAAGTAAAAGCAAAGCAAGTAAATAAAGTGATGGAGATTGATATGATGAGAATAGACCCGGGGGCCATAGGTTTCACTAGTGGCTTCTCTCAAAAGCATAAATATTCTACGGTGGGTGAACAAATTACTATTGAGCTATTGATAGAATTGAGCATATTTATGAGGTTATCTAGGTATGATCATGTATATAGGCATCACGTCCGTGACAAGTAGATCGAAACGATTCTACATCTACTACTATTACTCCACTCATCGACCGCTATCCAGCATGCATCTAGAGTATTAAGTTAAAAACAGAGTAACGCCTTAAGCAAGATGACATGATGTAGAGGAATAAATTCATGCAATATGATAAATAACCCATCTTGTAATCCTCGATGGCAACAATACAATACGTGCCTTGCAACCCTTTCTGTCACTGGGTAAGGACACCGCAAGATTGAACCCAAAGCCATGCACTTCTCCCATTGCAATTACTACCAATCTAGTTGGCCAAACCAAACGGATAATTCGAAGAGACTTGCAAAGATAACTCAATCATACATAAAAGAATTCAGAGAAGAATCAAATATTTTCCATAGGTAATACTGGATCATAAACCCACAATTCATCGGTCTCAACAAACACACCGCAAAAAGAAGATTACATCGAATAGATCTCCACGAGAGAGGGCGAGAACATTGTATTGAGATCCAAAAAGAGAGAAGAGGCCATCTAGCTACTAGCTATGGACCCGAAGGTCTGAAGTAAACTACTCACACTTCATCGGAGGGGCTATGGTGTTCATGTAGAAGCCCTCCATGGTGGATGCCCCCTCCAGCGGAGCTCCAGAACAGGCTCCAAGATGGGATCTCGTGGATACAGAAGGTTGCAGCGGTGGAATTAGGTTTTCGGCTCCTATTCTGATCGTCCGGGGATATGTAGGTATATGTAGGAGGAAGGAGTACGTCGATGGAGCTCCGATGTAACACCCACGATGCGGCTATATCTCCCACGTGTCGAAGCACGACTTAGAGGCATAACCGCATTGTGGTTTTGTCACAAGAAGGGTCATCTTCACGCAATCCCATGTATTGAACAAGAATGGGATAAAGAGTTGGCTTACAATCGCCACTTCACACAATGAACATATAATAAATCATACATCATTCAGAGTACACACATATAGTCGGACTACGGACGAAGCCAAAAGAAAAGAAGATAACCCAACTGCTAGATTCCCGATCGTCCCGACTGGGCTCCACTACTGATCAACATGAAACGAAACATAGCAACGACCAAGGTCTTCGTTGAGCTCCCATCTGAGCTCGGTTGCATCACCTGCACTGGTATCATCGGCACCTGCAACTGTTGTGATAGTATCTGGTGAGTCACGAGGACTCAGCAATCTCAAAACCCGCGAGATCAAGACTATTTAAGCTTATGGGTAGGAAGTGGTAAAGTGGTGAGGCTGCAGCAGCGACTAAGCATATATGGTGGCTAACATACGCAAATAGGAGCGAGAAGAGAGCAAATGGAACGGTCGTGTAGCTAGCAATGATCAAGAAGTGATCCTGAACTCCTACTTACGTCAAACATAATCCAAAAACCATGTTCACTTCCCGAACTCCGCCGAGAAGAGACCATCACGGCTACACACGCTGTTGATGTGTTTTAATTCGTATCTGGTGTCAAGTTATCTACAACCGGACATTAACAAATTCCCATCTGCCTATAACCGCAGGCACGACTTTCGAAAGATTATACCCTGCAGGGGTGTCCCAACTTAGCCCATGACAAGCTCTCGCGATCAACGAAGGAATAGACCTTCTCCTAGGAAGACCCGATCAGACTCGGAATCCCGGTTTACAAGACATTTCGACAATGGTAAAACAAGACCAGCAAAGCCTCCCGCTGTGCCGACAAATCCCGATAGGAGCTGCACATATCTCGTTCTCAGGGCACACCGGATTGTCCAAACTTCTGGTAGGCCAGCCCAGAGTTGCCCCTGGTGGCCACCGGCGGTTGACAGGTTGGACCAACACTCACGACGAGCACTGGCCCGGGGGGGGGGGGGTAAAATAAAGATGACCCTTGAGTCTGCAGAACCCAAGGGAAAAAGGCTTAGGTGGCAAATGGTAAAACCAAGGTTGGGCCTTGCTGGAGGAGTTTTATTCAAAGCGAACTGTCAAGGGGGTCCCATAAATCACCCAACCGCGTAAGGAACGCAAAATCCGGGAACATAACACCGGTATGACGGAAACTAGGGCGGCAAGAGTGGAACAAAACACCAGGCATAAGGCTGAGTCTTCCACCCTTTACCAAGTATATAGATGCATTAATAATATAAGAGATATTGTGATATCCCAATCATAATCCTATCCATCATGGAGCAATCTTCAACTTCACCTGCAACTAGCAACGCTATAAGAGGGCTGAGCAAAGCGGTAACATAGCCAAGCAACGGTTTACTAGGAAGGGTGAAAAGGTTAGAGGCTGACATGGAAATTTGGGAGGCATGTTAAACAAGTGATAGGTAGCGCAGCATAGCGATAGAACGGAGCAACTAGCAAGCAAAGATAGAAGTGATATCAAGGGTAATGGTCATCTTGCCTGAGATTCCTCTAGTAAGCAGAACGAGTCCATGAAGAAGACAAACGGACGTAGTCGAACGAATCCTCACAACTCCAGTACGAAACCGAAGCTAACGAGGGAAGCAAACCGGAAAGAAGCAAGCAACATGGTAAACAACCATCACATAAACATGGCATGATGCACAACCAAATATGATGCATGTCCGGTTTAATGAGGCATGGCATGGCAATATGCACAACCAACACTACAAGTTAAGTGGAGCTCAATATGCAACGAGTTGCATATTGACGAAACACCACATCAATTATTTAGTTCTCTCTTGTTTAAGTTATCAAACAATATTAAATGTTGTTAAGCATGGCAAGAGGTGAAGCATATTTGAACTAACTATTTAGGCAAGTTTAAATGAGGCCGGAAACGACAAACAACAATTCTGGAAAATCCCCATATGTCATTTAGTAATTTAATGCAAACACAGTTTTAAGCATTTTAATTGTTGTTATCATGATGTGGATAACATATACAAGTTTATGCAATTTTTATGAAAACATTAACATGAGCATGATACGAGGCATTTGTCGCCATGGCGGAAGGGAAAAGGTGCCACGACGGTGAAACGGAAATGGTGCAACGGCAACATATCGGAAAATGATGCCACGACAACATATCCGAAAATGATGCCATGGCAACATATCGGTTCCAGTAGCTCACGGAGATACCGGTGCAAAAGGAGGCGTGCGGATGTGTGCAATATACTAGAGATGGTGGGGTGCTCCCGACTTCCGGGTTCCCACGGGACGGGGGCATGGCAAAAGAGGGACATCGCAAGGACAATTCAGACACGGTGCAAACATATCGTACATCTCATTCAACACATGCATTCGTTCCACGGACGTCGGTCATCTCGGTGGTTATACCTTCGAAGCGTGCATTCATGGCGGAATGCGTTTCATAGAGGGAAGTAGATGTTCTCGCGATGATCGTCGAGGGAAGTAGTCGTACACGGCGTAGTGGAAGTCGTTGTTCACGTGGCGACGGTAGTTGTACATGCGACGTCGGGGTACTTGTCGGTCCGGTCTTGGCGGTGTAGTTGTACATGAAGGTCTTGATGAATCCGAAGGGGACTTGGCGATCCAAAATTGCTCCTGTTCGGGTAGGCATCGTGACAACAGCTCGAGGCTGAGGCCACGTATGGGGCGTGCTCGGGTCGATGGGGACGACGACAGAAGGCACGAAGCAGGGGGCAGCAGGGGGACTAGGCGCGGGGAGGACCGAAACTGAGGCGGGGGAGGAGGCCGCAGGGCGTGGGCGAACCATGGAGGCCGGCGGAGGAGGAGGTCGGGCGCGGGGCCGGCAGGGGCGTCGCGGAGGAGCAAGGCGATGAGGACGGCCCGGAGCTCTGGCTACGGCGGCGCCGGAGTTGAGCAAAGCCAGCATGGTGGATGGGCGCGGCGCTCCTGGTCACAGCGACCGGAGGGGCGACGGGGCATGGATGGCGCCGGTGGAGGGAGGAGGCGGCGAGGGGAACAGGAGAGGGGATCGGGCGAGGAGGGAGGAGCGGGGGCCTAGCGCTGGGTCCGGCAGGGGCGTGGTCGCGGGGGCGCTTGAGAAGGGGAGACGCCATGGAGGAGGAGAGGAAGGGGGGCGGCTGATGCGGGCACCAAGAGAGGCGTGCTCGAGAGGAGGGTTCGGGCGCTGTGGGGAGGAAGGGGCGGAGGCGAGGGGATCGGGCGATGCGGGTGCCTAGCAGCGCTGCGAGGAGGAACGAGGGGAGAGATGGGGATCGGCAGAGAGCGCTGGGGCTAGGGTTAGAGCTGGTGGGGGCGGCTGGGCCTTGGGCCGGCTTAGGTAGTGGGCTGCGGCTGGAGAGGTGGGCTGCGAGGAAGCAGGCCGGTTTGGATGGTCGGGCCTAAGAGGCCTGGCTGGGCTCTCTCTCTACTCTAATGAAAAATAAAACAGAACAGAGAAAAGAAAGAAAAGAAAGAGAGGTTAGGGGAAAGATTTGCGCATGGGGATAATTTTCCCGGACTCGCAAAAATGAGCTCGATCCAGGAAAAATAGAAGTGGGCACGAATGCAAGATTTAAATTCAAACTCATTTGAATTTAATTCAAATGGGTTTGAACGGAAGTGAGGGTTTGGGAAGGTCCAAAAATGTTCGGATTTTTGGTGGAGCTCCGGAAAATGATGAAATAATTATTGGCAAGGTTGGAGACCAAACTTGAAGCAGAAAAGGAACGAAATTATTTTGCAAGTGTGTTTTGGTGATTTCCGAAATAAAGAAATATTTAATATAGCTCCCTAATATTGGAGGATATGTTATAAAGAGAAGTCACCATGTGAGTTCCCTCGGTTTAAATAGATCAAAAGATCTATGCAATTTATTTAACTGAGTTTTAAAAATTAAATGGAATGATGGCATGATGACATGATGCAATGCAAAAATAAAAGAGCAAGCACAAAAGAAACACACGGCAAAACTCGGAAACCCTGGAAGGCATCTGAAGCTCCGGTCTCGGGGCATTACAACACTCCACCACTACAAGAGGGTCTCGTCCCGAGATCTAGGATGGCACCGGAGAGAAACAGAAGAGGAAGAGAAGAGGTAAAACTAAGTTGCTTCTTCGACAAAAGAGTGAAACCAAAGAACCTTGAGAGGTTGAAAAGTTGAAAGAAAGGACATAACAGAGTTGAACACAATTGAGAGCACAGCGGTAGAAAATAGAAACAAGGAATACCATGTGAACCTTGGAGGTTGTAAAGCTATGAATGACGAGTACAATGGACAAGAAGGAATTGGAACCACTCTGGTTGAAACGAGATAAACAAGGAACAAGGAAGAACAAATTTGGACAGCACTCCGGTTAAATGGATAAGCAAGAAAATAACTTGAACTTGACAAAACGACGTGATGGGTGAAGAGCACAACGTCACAATGCCTCCGGAAGAAAGAATAGAAGATAGATCATTGGAATAACAGAATGGAGAAGAAAATGCCAACTTCTGCCACAAATGAGCTTGGAAAGCACCCTTCTCAGAAGGTTATAATGGAGTTGTTGAAAAAAACCCAACAACGAAACAAATAAGCTTGTAGTGGGCTTATGGAAAACTTCTCAAAATTGAGGTGAAATTCTGCCACTACCGAAAACAAATGCTTACTTGAGATCAACGAAGAGATGAAAACTGCTTTTGCCGAGAGGATAGGAGAAAACTTGGATCATTGATAAGCACCACAATAGCAACATTCCTTAGGGAAGGCTTAAGGTGAAATATGACACAAGATACTCCAACGAAGAGATTAATGGATTTAAAATACCTCATTCTTGACAACATATGAATCATGAAACATGAAGGAAATTGTCAAGAGTGACATAACACCACCTCAAAAGATAAGGTAGGAAGAATTGCACTTCGAAATGCAAGAAGAAGAATACTTGAACTCCTCAGAAAAAAACATGTGTTGAGCACCATGTTTATTTTTGAGTAAAGCTTGGCGGATCTTAGCTTCGAGAGAAAACTTGAAGTACAACTGAAGAATGAAAAGAATCCTTGACGAACCACCATGTAGAGCCTCCATGAAGAACTCCGGTAATAAAAGAATGATAGAAAGAAAGAGAAGTTGAAAACACAAGGTGAAGCCTTGCGATGATTTAGAAGGAGCTTCGCGATGATATAACCGAGAGAACTTGGAACTCCAGAAAGAAAAGATGAACAACAAGAAGCAAAGAATTTATTCCTCCTGAACAAACTCCGAAGGAAAGGATTAATCACTTGGATGAAACAAGAATAAGAATTATGTCATGCCTATCCTTCACCAATTTAAATTGATGACAAACAACGGACTGGCATACTACTTATTCTCGTAGATAGGATTAAGAGAGACATAGCGTAAACTTCAGAAGGTATTGATGGAACCACCAGTGGGATTTGGAAACAACGAATATTTGATATGATAACGAAGCAAGTGTAATCTTGAACGAACCACAGTAAGAATTGAAAATGAAAGTAGCAAAGGCACAATTCACCGGGAAGATTTGGAAAACGAATGAAGATACTTGAGAGAATTTAGATACAAGAGAACGAAGAGATCATGAACTGACTAGAGAGTATACTTGAACTATCCATCGGTAAGATTAGGAGAACGAGAACTGAAAGCTAAGAATGAATAATTATGACATGATGGCTTTCGGAGGAAAGAAATGGAAACAACTCATGAAATGCTCCGGATGGGTGAAAAGAATTCTCACAATCGAAAGCAATTATGAGATGATGGTATAAAGCTAGAACCATGAATCTCTGGAAGAACGGGTAAGGATTTAAGAGGAACTCTTCTTCGGTCTTCAAAATTCGAGAATGACAATGAGAAACACCACCATGAACTATTGAGATGCTCCGGGAGAATGAAAAACACAGAGGTTGAGCCAACAATGAAAAATAATTTGAAAGATCTTGAAGAAAGACATTTGACTGATGAAAATTCATGCTTACGTCAAACTTTGAAATGAATTTGAGAATCGCTCCGGATAAGAACATTGAAAGAAACGAATGAAGAGACTTCTCACAAATAAAAGGATACATGATTAAAATAAATGAGTCCTTGAAGAAAAGGGTGGGAGGGCAGGAAAACAAAGGCAACTTGGGGAAGATGGAACAAACACAGTTGAGAAAACTTAGAATTGATCTTGCGGACGGGGAGAATGATGGGATCATCTCGAAGAGAAGCACACCGGTAGGAAAAGAATTAACATGACAACATCAATGATTAAGAAGGATTAGCATTCATATAGAAATATGAGAACCACATTTAGGGAAGGTATGGATTCAACATTTGACTTCAAAGCAACTCGAATACCACAAATAAAACAAAACAAAGGATTCGCTTGCGGAATAAGTCGGAACAAACATATGATAGAGATTCCGTCCAAAGTTTTCATGGTGGGGCCCACACGGGCTCGAGTGTACAACACCATCATGTACAAGGCAGTGCACATGACATACAAAGTGTCCCCGAACCAGCATAGCCAAGGGTTCTTTAAGATACAACGAGACCACTGTAAAAATGACCGTTGAAAGGCGGACCACTAGACGTCAAACCCCAATCTCATATCATGCATTTGTCGAAAAGATATTCTAGGAGCTACTTGAATTCCCACCTATAAAACTCCTGAAACTTTCTGGTTATGCAATCTGGTGTTGGGGATATAGGGGAAGCAATATATATCTCACCCAAAACTAACAATACCTACATCCAAGCTGTATCCATCCGTCAACACATAACCAAGAAACCTTCGGAAATCGTGTACCTCAACCTTCGAAAAGCACCCGTTATACGAGTTATGGCAATACTCTCGAGCTCGCCCCAGTACTGGGTTATCGAGGTTATCTCACCAACAACTGCATAAAAGAGATTTTCGATGTCGGCAAAACTCAGGTATTCCAGAACTGCAACGATAAAATTGTGACAACAACACCTCAGAGCTCAACTCCCCGGGTCAATGCCACATAATAGACAAGAGGTACCAAGAACAATGTTCTCGTCACAAAATCATCGGAACGATTCCAAGATACCCGCGTGATCCTAAATTTTTTTTAGTGAAATTTGAGGAGAGGAAAGTCAAAACATCTACGTCAGGAGACCTCACCAGAGCGACGAAGGGAGTGAGGAGTAAAAAGAATACTACTCTCCGATATATATAATCCTAAGACTCAAAACATCTTTGTTCTAGACTCAACAACGCCAGCAAACAATCAAGCAGGGGGCTCCTAAGTCGGGGATGGCTCTGATTACCAACTTGTAACACCCACGATGCGGCTATATCTCCCACGTGTCGAAGCACGACTTAGAGGCATAACCGCATTGTGGTTTTGTCGCAAGAAGGGTCATCTTCAGGCAATCCCATGTATTGAACAAGAATGGGATAAAGAGTTGGCTTACAATCGCCACTTCACACAATGAACATATAATAAATCATACATCATTCAGAGTACACACATATAGTCCGACTACGACGAAGCCAAAAGAAAAGAAGATAACCCAACTGATAGATTCCCGATCGTCCCGACTAGGCTCCACTACTGATCAACATGAAATGAAACATAGCAACGACCAAGGTCATCGTTGAGCTCCCATCTGACCTCGGTTGCATCACCTGCACTGGTATCATCGACACCTACAACTGTTGTGATAGTATCTGGTGAGTCACGAGGACTCAGCAATCTCAAAACCCGCGAGATCAAGACTATTTAAGCTTATGGGTAGGAAGTGGTAAAGTGGTGAGGCTGCAGCAGCGACTAAGCATATATGGTGGCTAACATACGCAAATAGGAGCGAGAAGAGAGCAAATGGAATGGTCGTGAAGCAAGCAATGATCAAGAAGTGATCCTGAACTCCTACTTACGTCAAACATAACCCAAAAACCGTGTTCACTTCCCGAACTCCGCCGAGAAGAGACCATCACGGCTACACACGCTGTTGATGCGTTTTAATTCGTATCTGGTGTCAAGTTATCTACAACCGGACATTAACAAATTCCCATCTGCATATAACCACAGGCACGGCTTTCCAAAGATTATACCCTGCAGGGGTGTCCCAACTTAGCCCATGACAAGCTCTCACGATCAACGAAGGAATAGACCTTCTCCCAGGAAGACCCGATCAGACTCGGAATACCGGTTTACAAGACATTTCGACAATGGTAAAACAAGACCAGCAAAGCCTCCCGCTGTGCCGACAAATCCTGATAGGAGCTGCACATATCTCATTCTCAAGGCACACCGGATTGTCCAAACTTCTGGTAGGCCAGCCCAGAGTTGCCCCTGGTGGCCACCAGCGGTTGACAGGTTGGACCAACACTCACGACGAGCACTAGCCCGGGGGGGGGGGTAAAATAAAGATGACCCTTGAGTCTGCAGAACCCAAGGGAAAAATGCTTAGGTGGCAAATGGTAAAACCAAGGTTGGGCCTTGTTGGAGGAGTTTTATTCAAAGCGAACTGTCAAGGGGGTCCCATAAATCACCCTACCGCGTAAGGAACGCAAAATCCGGGAACATAACACCGGTATGACGGAAACTAGGGCGGCAAGAGTGGAACAAAACACCAGGCATAAGGCCGAGTCTTCCACCCTTTACCAAGTATATAGATGCATTAATAATATAAGAGATATTGTGATATCCCAATCATAATCCTGTCCATCATGGAGCAATCTTCAACTTCACCTGCAACTAGCAACGCTATAAGAGGGCTGAGCAAAGCGGTAACATAGCCAAGCAACGGTTTGCTAGGAAGGGTGAAAAGGTTAGAGGCTGACATGGCAATTTGGGAGGCATGTTAAACAAGTGATAGGTAGCGCAGCATAGCGATAGAACGGAGCAACTAGCAAGCAAAGATAGAAGTGATATCAAGGGTAATGGTCATCTTGCCTGAGATTCCTCTAGTAAGCAGAACGAGTCCATGAAGAAGACAAACGGACGTAGTCGAACGAATCCTCACAACTCCAGTACGAAACCGAAGCTAACGAGGGAAGCAAACCGGAAAGAGGCAAGCAACATGGTAAACAACCATCACATAAACATGGCATGATGCACAACCAAATATGATGCATGTCCGGTTTAATGAGGCATGGCATGGCAATATGCACAACCAACACTACAAGTTAAGTGGAGCTCAATATGCAACGAGTTGCATATTGACGAAACACCACATCAATTATTTAGTTCTCTCTTGTTTAAGTTACCAAACAATATTAAATGTTGTTAAGCATGGCAAGAGGTGAAGCATATTTGAACTAACTATTTAGGCAAGTTTAAATGAGGCCGGAAACAACAAACAACAATTCCAGAAAATCCCCATATGTCATTTAGCAATTTAATGCAAACACAGTTTTAAGCATTTTAATTGTTGTTATCATGATGCGGATGACATATACAAGTTTATGCAATTTTTATGAAAACGTTAACATGAGCATGATACGAGGCATTTGTCGCCATGGCGCAAGGGAAAAGGTGCCACGGCGGTGAAACGGAAATGGTGCCACGGCAACATATTGGAAAATGATGCCACTGCAACATATTTGAAAATGATGCCACGACAACATATCGGTTCCGGTAGCTCACGGAGATACCGGTGCAAAAGGAGGCGTGCGGATGCGCGCAATATACTAGAGATGGTGGGGTGCTCCCGACTTCCGGGTTCCCACGGGACGGGGGCATGGCAAAAGAGGGACATCGCAAGGACAATTCGGACACGGTGCAAACATATCGTACATCTCATTCAACACATGCATTCGTTCCATGGACGTTGGTCATCTCGGTGGTTATACCTTCAAAGCGTGCATTCGGGGCGGAATGCGTTTCGTAGAGGGAAGTAGACGTTCTCGCGATGATCGTCGAGGGAAGCAGTCGTACACGGCGTAGTGGAAGTCGTTGTTCACGTGGCGACGGTAGCTGTACACGCGATGTCGGGGTACTTGTCGGTCCGGTCTTGGCGGTGTAGATGTACACATTGTCGGGTTACTTGTCGCATCATCGGGTGTAGTTGTACATGAAGGTCTTGATGAATCCGAAGGGGACTTGGCGATCCAAAATTGCTCCTGTTCGGGTAGGCATCGTGACAACAGCTCGAGGCTGAGGCCACGTATGGGGCGCGCTAGGGTCGATGGGGACGACGACAAAAGGCATGAAGTAGGGGGCAGCAGGGGGACTAGGCACGGGGAGGACCAAAACCGAGGTGGGGGAGGAGGCCATAGGGCGCGGGCGAACCATGGAGGCCAGCGGAGGAGGAGGTCGGGTGCGGGGCCGGCAGGGGCGTTGCGGAGGAGCAAGGCGACGAGGACGGCCCGGGGCTCTGGCTGCGGCGGCGCCGGAGTTGAGCAAAGCCAGCAGGGCGGATGGGCGCGGCGCTCGTGATCATAGCGACCGGAGGGGCGACGGGGCATGGATGGCGCCGATGGAGGGAGGAGGCGGCGAGGGGAACAGGAGAGGGGATCGGGCGAGGAGGAAGGAGCGGGGGCCTGGCGCTGGGTTTGGCAGGGGCGTGGTCGCGGGGGCGCTCGAGATGGTGAGACGCCATGGAGGAGGAGAGGAAGGGGGCCGGCTGATGCGGGCACCATGAGAGGCGTCCTCGAGAGGAGGGTTCGGGCACTGCGGGGAGGAAGGGGCGGAGGCAAGGGGATCGGGCGATGCGGGTGCCTAGCGGCGCTGCGAGGAGGAACGAGGGGAGAGATGGGGATCGGCAGAGAGCGCTGGGGCTAGGGTTAGAGCTAGTGGGGGCGGCTGGGCCTTGGGCCGGCTTAGGTAGTGGGTTGCGGCTGGCTGCGGCTAGAGAGGTGGTCTGCGAGGAAGCAGGCCGGTTTGGATGGTCGGGCCTAAGAGGCCTGGCTGGGCTCTCTCTCTACTCTAATGAAAAATAAAACAGAACAGAGAAAAGAAAGAAAAGAAAGAGAGGTTAGGGGAAAGATTTGCGCATGAGGATAATTTTCCCGAACTCGCAAAAATGAGCTCGATCCAGGAAAAATAGAAGTGGTCACGAATGCAAGATTTAAATTCAAACTCATTTGAATTTAATTCAAATGGGTTTGAACGGAAGTGAGGGTTTGGGAAGGTCCAAAAATGTTCGGATTTTTGGTGGAGCTCCGGAAAATGATGAAATAATTATTGGCAAGGTTGGAGACCAAACTAGAAGCAGAAAAGGAACGAAATTATTTTGCAAGTGTGTTTTGGTGATTTCCGAAATAAAGAAATATTTAATATAGCTCCCTAATATTGGAGGATATGTTATAAAGAGAAGTCACCATGTGAGTTCCCTCGGTTTAAATAGATCAAAAGATCTATGCAATTTATTTAACTGAGTTTTAAAAATTAAATGGCATGATGGCATGATGACATGATGCAATGCGAAAATAAAAGAGCAAGCACAAAAGAAACACACGGCGAAACTCGGAAACCCTGGAAGGCATCTGAAGCTCCGGTCTCGGGGCGTTACATCCGAGGGGCCCACGAGGTAGGGGGCGCGCCCTCCACCCTCGTGACCTCCTCGGAGGCTTCTTGGAGTAAGGTCCAAGTCTCCTGGATCACGTTCGGTTGGAAAATCACGATCCCGAAGGTTTCATACCGTTTGGACTCCGTTTGATATTCTGTTTCTTCGAAATACTGAAAAAGGCAAAAAACAACAATTCTGGGCTGGGCCTCCGGTTAATAGATTAGTCCCAAAAGTAATATAGAAGTGAAAAATAAAGCCCAATATAGTCCAAAACAGTAGATAAAGTAGCATGGAGCAATCAAAAATTATAGATACGTTGGAGACGTATCAGGCATCCCCAAGCTTAATTCCTACTCGTCCTCGAGTAGGTAAATGATAAAAAGAGAATTTTTGATGCGGAGTGATACTTTGGCATAATTTGAATGTAAATATTTTTAATCATGGTATGAATATTCAGATCCGAAAGATTCAAGACAAAAGTTCATATTGACATAAAAATAATAATACTTCAAGCATACTAACAAAGCAATTATGTCTTCTCAAAATAACATGGCCAAAGAAAGTTATCCCTACAAAATCATATAATCTGGCTATGCTCCATCTTCCCCACACAAAGTATTTAAATCATGCACAACCCCGATGACAAGCCAAGCATTTGTTTCATACTTTAACATTTTCAAAACCTTTTCAATCTTCACGCAATACATGAGCGTGAGCCATGGATATAGCACTATATGTGGAATAGAATGGTGGTTGTGGAGAAGACAAAAAGAGGGAAGATAGTCTCACATCAACTAGGCGTATCAACGGGCTATGGAGATGCCCATCAATAGATATCAATGTGAGTGAGTAGGGATTGCCATGCAACGGATGCACTAGAGCTATAAGTATATGAAAGCTCAACAAAAGAAACTAAGTGGGTGTGCATCCAACTCGCTTGCTCACGAATACCTAGGGCATTTTGAGGAAGCCCATCATTGGAATATACAAGTATATGAAAGTGACGAAATGAGAGACTCTCTATCATGAAGATCATGGTGCTACTTTGAAGCACAAGTGTGGTAACAGGATAGTAGCATTGTCCCTTCTCTCTTTTTCTCTCATTTTTTTATTTGGGCCTTTTCTCTTTTTTTTATGGCCTCTTTTTTTTTCGTCCGGAGTCTCATCCCGACTTGTGGGGGAACCATAGACTCCATCATCCTTTCCTCACTTGGGACAATGCTCTAATAATGATGATCATCACACTTTTATTTTTCTTACAACTCAACAATTACAACTCGATACTTAGAGCAAAATATGACTCTATATGAATGCCTCCAGCGGTGTACCGGGATATGCAATGAAACATGAGTGACATGTATGGAAGAATTATGAAAGGTGGCTTTTGCCACAAATACGATGTCAACTACATGATCATGCTAGCAATATGACAATGATGGAGCGTGTCATAATAAATGGAACGGTGGAAAGTTGCATGGCAATATTATCTCGGAATGGCTATGGAAATGCCATGATAGGTAGGTATGGTGGCTGTTTTGAGGAAGGTTTATGGTGGGTGTATGATACCGGCGAAAGGTGCGCGGTATTAGAGAGGCTAGCAATGGTGGAAGGATGGGAAAAAGTGCGTATAATCCATGGACTCAACATTAGTCATAAAGAACTCATATACTTATTGCAAAAATCTAGAAGTTATCAAAGCAAAGTATTACGCGCATGCTCCTAGGGGGATATATTGGTAGGAAAAGACCATCGCTCGTCCCCGACCGCCACTCATAAGGAAGATAATCAATAAATAAATCATGCTCCGATTTCATCACATAAAGGTTCACCAAACGTGTATGCTACGGGAATCACAAACTTCAACACAAGTATTCTTTAAATTCACAACTACTCAACTAGCATGACTCTAATATTATCACCTTCATATCTCAAAACAATTATCAAGCATCAAACTTATCTTAGTATTCAACGCACTCAAAAGAAAGTTTCACATATCATGAATACCAAGTATATTAACATTAAGCAAATTACCATGCTATTAACAACTCTCAAAATAATCTAAGTGAAGCATGAGAGATCAAGTTTCTTTAAAACAAATCCACCACCGTGCTCTAAAAGATCTAAGTGAAGCACTAGAGCAAAAATTATCACGCTCAAAAGATATAAGTGAAGCACTATGAGCAAACTATCAAGCTCAAAAGATATAAGTGAAGCACATAGAGTATTCTAACAAATTTCAATTCATGTATGTCTCTCTCAAAAGGTGTGTACAGCAAGGATGATTGTGGTGAACTAACAATCAAATACGCAAATAATACAAGACGCTCCAAGCAAAACACATATCAAGTTGGTGAATAAAAATATAGCTCCAAGTAAATTACCGATGGAAGTGGACGAAAGAGGGGATGCCTTCCGGGGCATCCCCAAGCTTTGAATTTTTGGTGTCCTTGGATTATCTTGGGGGTGCCATGGGCATCCCCAAGCTTAGGCTCTTGCCACTCCTTGTTCCATAATCCATCAAAAGAATTCACCCAAAACTTGAAAACTTCACAACACAAAACTCAACAGAAATCTCGTGAGCTCCGTTAGAGAAAGAAAACAAAAGACTACTTCAGGGTACTGTAATGAACTCATTCTTTATTTATATTGGTGTTAAACCTACTGTATTCCAACTTCTCTATGGTTTATAAACTATTTTACTAGCCATAGATTCATCAAAATAAGCAAACAACACAGGCAAAACAGAATCTGTCAAAAACAGAATAGTCTGTAGTAATCTGTAACTAACGCAAACTTCTGGGCCTCTAAATATTATACCAAAATAGGAAGTCCTGGAAAATTTGTTTATTGATCATCAGAAAAATGAATCAACGCAAAATCACGTTCCTGTGATTTATCATAACTAAATTCGTGCGTGCAAAGTTTCTGTTTTTCAGCAGAATCAAATCAACTATCATCGTAGGTTATCCTATAGGTCCTACTTGGCACAAACACTAATTAAAACATAAAACCACATCCAAACAGAAGGTAGATGGATTATTTATCCCTAAACAGAAGCAAAAACAAAAAACACAAAATAAAATTGGGTTGCCTCCCAACAAACGTTGTCGTTTAACGCCCCTAGCTAGGCATAAAAGCAAGGATAGAACTAGGTATTGCCATCTTTGGTAGGCAATTCTTCAATGAGGCATCTACCTCCTTTAGAATTTTCTTTCTTTCTAGTAATTATCAAATTTTTGGGCACAAGATCGAAAAATTCATTCGTAGCAAATGGTTCCTTAATGATAGTAAAAAGATCGGGATGAATACTTATAGATTTAAGATCCGCATTTTCCTTACTAGATGATTCACCCTTATTTTTAGGAACATACGTAAGCTTGGCAATTTTAGTGGGAGGACTAGGAGTATTCTTTACGGAAGAAAAAGCGTTTCCCAAGTTGGTAATGATACCCTCAAGTTTATCGATTCGAGTGGAATCTAGATTTATTTTCTCATTAACCATGGGTTCCTTCTCCTTAATATTTTTCAAAGTCATTCCTACCTTAGATCCATATTGAGTAATTTGATTATGTATCTTTTTATCTAGATTTTCAATGGATTCAATGGTAGCAACTTTATTTTCAATAATTTCAAGCCTTTGCATACCATGCTCCAAACTTAATATAGTTCCATTAACCAAAAGAGGAGGTGAGCCAAACAAATCTATTAAAGCATTATAAGAATCAAAAGTATGGCTACCCAAGAAATTCCCTCCGGTAATGGTATCAAGGATATATCTATACCAAGGATTAGCACCTACATAAAAATTACGAAGAGGAACTAAAGTAGATTGCTTCCTGGTAGATCTATTTTGAGCATTGCAAATTCTATACCAAGCATCTTTTAGATTTTCTCCCTCCCTTTGCTTAAAATTTAGAACTTCATTCTTGGGAGATAACAGAGAAGATACGAGATTAGTCATGACGGCAAGCAAACAAACTAACACACGAGCAAACAACGGACGAGGAAAAAGGCAACAGAAAGAGAGGAGGAGATTGGGAAAGAGAGGGCGAATAAAATGGCAATGGTGAAGTGGGGGAGAGGAAACGAGAGGCAAATGGCAAATAATGTAATGCGAGAGATAGGCATTGTGATGGGTACTTGGTATGTTGACTTTTGCGTAAGCTTCCCCAGCAACGGCGCCAGAAATCCTTCTTGCTACGTCTCGAGCTTGCATTGGTTTCCCCGAAGAGGAGAGGATGATGCAGCATAGTAGCCTAAGTATTTCCCTCAGTTTTTGAGAACCAAGGTATCAATCCAGTAGGAGGTCACGCGCAAGTCCCTCTTACCTGCACAAAACGATAGCTACTCGCAACCAACGCGATTAGGGGTTGTCAATCCCTTCACGGTCACTTACGAGAGTGAGATCTGATAGAGATAATATTTTTGGTATTTTTGGTATAAAGATGCAAAGTAAAAAGTAAAAGCAAAGCAAGTAAATAAAGTGATGGAGATTGATATGATGAGAATAGACCCGGGGGCCATAGGTTTCACTAGTGGCTTCTCTCAAGAGCATAAATATTCTACGGTGGGTGAACAAATTACTGTTGAGGAATTGATAGAATTGAGCATAGTTATGAGGTTACCTAGGTATGATCATGTATATAGGCATCACGTCCGTGACAAGTAGATCGAAACGATTTTGCATCTACTACTATTACTCCACTCATCGACCGCTATCCAGCATGCATCTAGAGTATTAAGTTAAAAACAGAGTAACTCCTTAAGCAAGATGACATGATGTAGAGGAATAAATTCATGCAATATGATAAATACCCCATCTTGTTATCCTCGATGGCAACAATACAATACGTGCCTTGCAACCATTTCTGTCACTGGGTAAGGACACCGCAAGATTGAACCCAAAGCCATGCACTTCTCCCATTGCAAGAACTACCAATCTAGTTGGCCAAACCAAAAAGGATAATTCGAAGATACTTGCAAAGATAACTCAATCATACATAAAAGAATTTAGAGAAGAATCAAATATTTTCCATAGATAATACTAGATCATAAACCCACAATTCATCGATCTCAATAAACACACCACAAAAATAAAATTACATCGAATAGATCTCCATGAGAGAGGGGGAGAACATTGTATTGAGATCCAAAAAGAGAGAAGAAGCCATCTAGCTACTAGCTATGGACCCGAAGGTCTGAAGTAAACTACTCACACTTCATCGGAGGGGCTATGGTGTTGATGTAGAAGCCCTCTGTGGTGGAAGCCCCCTCCGGCGGAGCTCCGGAACAGGCTCCAAGATGGGATCTCGTGGATACAGAAGGTTGTGGTGGTGGAATTAGGTTTTTGGCTCCTGTTCTGATCGTTCGGGGATACATAGGTATATATAGGAGGAAGGAGTACGTCGGTGGAGCTCCGAGGGGCCCACGAGGTAGGGGGCGCGCCCACGTCTCCAACGTATCTATAATTTTTGATTGCTCCATGCTACTTTATCTACCGTTTTGGACTATATTGGGCTTTATTTTTCACTTTTATATTACTTTTGGGACTAACCTATTAACCGGAGGTCCAGCCCAGAATTGCTATTTTTTTGCCTTTTTCAGTATTTCGAAGAAACAGAATATCAAACGGAGTCCAAACGGAATGAAACCTTCGGGATCGTGATTTTCCAACCGAATGTGATCCACGAGACTTGGACCCTACTCCAAGAAGCCTCCGAGGAGGTCACGAGGGTGGAGGGCGCGCCCCCCTGGGCGTGCCCCCTACCTCGTGGGCCCCTCGGAGCTCCACCGACGTACTCCTTCCTCCTATATATACCTACGTATCCCCGAACGATCAGAACAGGAACCAAAAACCTAATTCCACCGTCGCAACCTTCTGTATCCACGAGAGCCCATCTTGGGGCCTGTTCCGGAGCTCCGCCGAAGGGGGCATCCACCATGGAGGGCTTCTACATCATCACCATAGCCCCTCCAATGAAGTGTGAGTAGTTTACTTCAGACCTTCGGGTCCATAGCTAGTAGCTAGATGGCTTCTTCTCTCTTTTTGGATCTCAATACAATGTTCTCCCCCTCTCTCGTGGAGATCTATTCGATGTAATCTTCTTTTTGCGGTGTGTTTGTTGAGACTGATGAATTGTGGGTTTATAATCCAGTATTATCTATGGAAAATATTTGATTCTTCTCTGAATTATTTTATGTATGATTGAGTTATCTTTGCAAGTCTCTTCGAACTATCCTTTTTGGTTTGGCCAACTAGATTGGTAGTTCTTGCAATGGGAGAAGTGCTTGGCTTTGGGTTCAATCTTGCGGTGTCCTTACCCAGTGACAGAAAGGGTTGCAAGGCACGTATTGTATTGTTGCCATCGAGGATAACAAGATGGGGTATTTATCATATTGCATGAATTTATTCCTCTACATCATGTCATCTTGCTTAAGGTGTTACTCTATTTTTAACTTAATACTCTAGATGCATGCTGGATAGCGGTCAATGAGTGGAGTAATAGTAGTAGATGCAGAATCGTTTTGATCTACTTGTCACGGACGTGACGCCTATATACATGATCATACCTAGATAACCTCATAACTATGCTCAGTTCTATCAATTGCTCAACAGTAATTTGTTCACCCACCGTAGAATATTTATGCTCTTGAGAGAAGCCACTAGTGAAACCTATGGCCCCCGGGTCTATTCTCATCATATCAATCTCCATCACTTTATTTACTTGCTTTGCTTTTACTTTTTACTTTGCATCTTTATACCAAAAATACCAAAAATATTATCTCTATCTGATCTCACTCTCGTCAGTGACCGTGAAGGGATTGACAACCCCTAATCGCGTTGGTTGCGAGTAGCTATCATTTTGTGCAGGTACGAGGGACTTGCGTGTGACCTCCTACTGGATTGATACCTTGGTTCTCAAAAACCGAGGGAAATACTTATGCTACTGTGCTGCATCATCCTCTCCTCTTCGAGGAAAACCAACGCAAGCTCGAGACGTAGCAAGAAGGATTTCTGGCGCCGTTGCCGGGGAGGCTTACGCAAAAGTCAACATACCAAGTACCCATCACAATCCCTATCTCTCGCATTACATTATTTGCCATTTGCCTCTCGTTTTCCTCTCCCCCACTGCACCCTTGCCGTTTTATTTGCCCTCTCTTTTTCGTTCACCTTCTTCCCGTAGGTCTGTTTGTTTGTGTTTCCTTGTGCCTTCTATATGCTTGCATCTTCGCTCGCTGAAAATCTATTGATATGGATGCACTTGAAGTGTTCTAGTTGGATCATATTCGATCCCTATGTGCTCGTGCTGAAACCACAACTAGCTTAGTTGAGGGCAAATCTTTAGATGAGCATGCTTGTTATGTGCGACACCGTATATCTGAAAAAGGGAAACTATTATGGAGTCAAATTCAACGTTTGCAATGCTATGCTTGGAATTTATGTTGGGAATATGATTTTACTTGTTGTTCTAAAAACCCTAAAAAACACCTTCCCTACCAATGTGAGTTTAATGAAAATGAAATCTTATCTTCTTATGCAAAGGGTGTTTATAGTTACTATGATATCAAAAAAATTGAAGAATTTGTTGCTTTTAAGGGTGCTTATGAAGTTGCTTCTTTGATTGAAAAGTATGATATTACTCTCTACGAATCTGAAAATTTTGACATACTTAAATATTGCTATGAAAACTATGCTCATAATGTCCGTGTCAAAGAATTTATTGAGAGAATGACCGCTACTTTGGAAGGAAATAATGATATGCATGAATCTATAGATAATGATGATTCCGATGATTTGGTTGAAATATCCCTCGATGAACATGATGCTTGCTATTCTTGTGGCCATGATGCCAATATTTATGAAGATGAATTTGCTATAGTTCCTTATGTTAAACATGAGATCGTTGCTATTGCACCCATACTTGATAATTCCTTTGATGACAGGCATGATTGCAATTATTTTATTATAAATTCTCTTGATGTCAATTGTGCTAATAATATGCAAAACCCTAAGCTTGGGGATGCTAGTTTTGCTATGTCCTCTACTTGTTGCAATGATCATGATTGGGGTGATTCTTCTTATGATCTTGAAAATCTATCTAATCCCCATGATGAATATGAGATTGATAATATTGTTTGCAATAATATTAAAGTGGGTTTGGAGAGGTCATGACTTTAGTTAGTGTTAATCCCACTATTTCGGAAGAGTGTCAACTTTGCATGCATGTGGATCGTGTTGAAAATATTTTACGTGATAGCTATTTTGTTGAATTTTCTTATGATCCCACATGTAATTATTATAAGAGAGGAAAATATGGTCGTAGAAATTTTCATTATAATAAATTACCTCTCGTTATGTTGAGATTGCTATTGTTTCTTTCCGCCTCTTTGCATATGCTAGTTTTTGCTTGCCTTGATAATTCGTTTGCCTATAAGATGCCTATGCATAGGAAATATGTTAGACTTAGATGTGTTTATCACGTGTTTTATGATGCTCTCTTTCTGCTTCAATTCTTGTCTTTCTTGTGAGCATCATTGAAAATATCAATGCCTAGCTAGGGGCGTTAAACGATAGCGCTTGTTGGGAGGCAACCCAATTTTATTTTGTGTTTTTTGTTTTTGCTTCTGTTTAGGAATAAATAATCCATCTACCTTATTTTTGGATGTGGTTTTATGTTTTAATTAGTGTTTGTGCCAAGTAGGACCTATAGGATAACCTACGATGATAGTTGATTTGATTCTGCTGTAAAAAAGAAACTTTGCGCGCATGAATTTAGTTATGATAAATCTCAGAAACGTGCTTTTGCGTTGATTCGTTTTGATGATGATCAATAAACAAATTTTCCAGGACTTCCTATTTTGGTAAAATGTTTAGAGTTCCAGACGTTTGCGTTAGTTACAGATTACTACAGACTGTTCTGTTTTTGACAGATTCTGTTTTGCGTGTGTTGTTTGCTTATTTTGATGAATCTATGGCTAGTAAAATAGTTTATAAACCATACGGAAGTTGGAATACAGTAGGTTTAACACCAATATAAATAAAGAATGAGTTCATTACAGTACCTTGAAGTAGTCTTTTGTTTTCTTTCTCTAACGGAGCTCACGAGATTTCTGTTGAGTTTTGTGTTGTGAAGTTTTCAAGTTTTGGGTGAATTCTTTTGATGGATTATGGAACAAGGAGTGGCAAGAGACTAAGCTTGGGGATGCCCATGGCACCCCCAATATAATCCAAGGACACCAAAAATTCAAAGCTTGGGGATGCCCCGGAAGGCATCCCCTCTTTCGTCCACTTCCATCGGTAATTTACTTGGAGCTATATTTTTATTCACGAACATGATATGTGTTTTGCTTGGAGCGTCTTGTATTATTTGCGTCTTTCCTTGTTAGTTTGCCATAATCATCCTTGCTGTACACACCTTTTGAGAGAGCCATACATGAATTGAAATTTGTTACAATACTCTATGTGCTTCACTTATATCTTTTGAGCTTGATAGTTTGCTCATAGTGCTTCACTTATATCTTTTGAGCATGATAATTTTTGCTCTAGTGCTTCACTTAGATCTTTTAGAGCACGGTGGTGGATTTGTTTTAAAGAAACTTGATCTCTCATGCTTCACTTAGATTATTTTGAGAGTTGTTAATAGCATGGTAATTTGCTTAATGTTAATATACTTGGTATTCAAGATATGTGAAACTTTCTTTTGAGTGCGTTGAATACTAAGATAAGTTTGATGCTTGATAATTGTTTTGAGATATGAAGGTGATAATATTAGATTCATGCTAGTTGAGTAGTTGTGAATTTAAAGAATACTTGTGTTGAAGTTTGTGATTCCCGTAGCATGCACGTATGGTGAACCGTTATGTGATGAACTCGGAGCATGATTTATTTATTGATTGTCTTACTTATGAGTGGCGGTCGGGGATGAGCGATAGTCTTTTCCTACCAATCTATCCCTCTAGGAGCATGCGCGTAATACTTTGCTTTGATAACTTCTAGATTTTTGCAATAAGTATATGAGTTCTTTATGACTAATGTTGAGTCCATGGATTATACGCACTTTTTCCCATCCTTCCACCATTGCTAGCCTCTCTAATACCGCACACCTTTTGCCGGTATCATACACCCACCATAAACCTTCCTCAAAACAGCCACCATACCTACCTATCATGGCATTTCCATAGCCATTCCGAGATATATTGCCATGCAACTTTCCACCGCTCCATTTATTATGACACGCTCCATCATTGTCATATTGCTAGCATGATAATGTAGTTGACATCGTATTTGTGGCAAAAGCCACCTTTCATAATTCTTCCATACATGTCACTCATGTTTCATTGCATATCCCGGTACACCGCCGGAGGCATTCATATAGAGTCATATTTTGTTCTAAGTATCAAGTTGTAATTGTTGAGTTGTAAGAAAAATAAAAGTGTGATGATCATCATTATTAGAGTATTGTCCCAAGTGAGGAAAGGATGATGGAGTCTATGATTCCCCCACAAGTCGGGATGAGACTCCGGACGAAAAAAAAGAGGCCATAAAAAAAGATAAAAGGCCCAAACAAAAAAAA